>NC_069501.1:536154540-536454540 GCF_027579735.1 Bombina bombina | reverse complement strand
ATAATCTCTTTCAATTCTGGCCCAAAGAGAGTTTTACCCTTGAAGGGGATATTAAGCAATTTTGTCTTGGAAGATACATCCGCTGACCAAGACTTTAGCCAAAGCGCTCTGCGTGCCACAATTGCAAACCCTGAATTTTTCGCCGCTAATCTAGCTAATTGCAAAGCGGCATCTAAAATAAAAGAATTAGCCAACTTGAGTGCGTGAACTCTGTCCATAACCTCCTCATACGGAGTCTCTCTACTGAGCGACTTTTCTAGTTCCTCGAACCAGAACCACGCTGCTGTAGTGACAGGAACAATGCACGAAATGGGTTGCAGGAGGTAACCTTGCTGTACAAAAATCTTTTTAAGCAAACCCTCCAATTTTTTATCCATAGGATCTTTGAAAGCACAATTATCCTCGATAGGGATAGTAGTACGCTTGTTTTGAGTAGAAACTGCCCCCTCGACCTTAGGGACTGTCTGCCATAAGTCCTTTCTGGGGTCGACCATAGGAAATAATTTCTTAAATATAGGAGGGGGGACAAAAGGTATGCCGGGCTTCTCCCACTCCTTATTCACTATGTCCGCCACCCGCTTGGGTATAGGAAAAGCGTCAGGGTGCACCGGAACCTCTAGGAACTTGTCCATCTTGCATAATTTTTCTGGAATGACCAGGTTGTCACAATCATCCAGAGTAGATAACACCTTCTTAAGCAGTGCGCGGAGATGCTCTAATTTAAATTTAAATGTCACAACATCAGGTTCAGCCTATTGAGAAATTTTTCCTGAATCTGAAATTTCCCCATCTGACAAAACCTCCCTCATGGCCCCTTCAGATTGGTGTGAGGGTATGACAGAGCAATTATCATCAGCGCCCTCCTGCTCTTCAGTGTTTAAAACAGAGCAATCGCGCTTTCTCTGATATGCAGGCATTTTGGATAAAATATTTGCTATGGAGTTATCCATTACTGCCGTCAATTGTTGCATAGTAATAAGCATTGGCGCGCTAGAAGTACTAGGGGCCTCCTGCGTGGGCAAAACTGGCATAGACACAGAAGGAGATGATGTAGAACTATGTCTACTCCCTTCATCTGATGAATCATCTTGGGCAACTTTACTATCTGTGGCAGTACTGTCCTTACTTTGTTTGGACGCTATGGCACAATTATCACACAATTTTGAAGGGGGAGACACATTGACTTTCATACATATAGAACATAGCTTATCTGAAGGTACAGACATGTTAAACAGGCTTAAACTTGTCAATTAAGCACAAAAACCGTTTTAAAACAAAAACGTTACTGTCTCTTTAAATTTTAAACAGTGCACACTTTATTACTGAATATGTGAAAAAGTATGAAGGAATTGTTCAAAAT
The DNA here is from genome assembly GCF_027579735.1 of Bombina bombina. Lineage (NCBI taxonomy): Eukaryota > Metazoa > Chordata > Amphibia > Anura > Bombinatoridae > Bombina > Bombina bombina. The sequence goes on along the minus strand of NC_069501.1, from coordinate 536,453,180 downwards.
TTACCAAATTTTCACCACAGTGTCTTAAAGCATTAAAAGTATTGCACACCAAATTTCAGAGCTTTAACCCTTAAAATAAAGAAACCGGAGCCGGTTACAGTTTTAACCCCTCTACAGTCCCAGCTACAGCCTTTGCTGCGACTTTACCAAACCCAGGGGGGAATACGATACCAAATGAAGCCTTCTAGGAACCTTTCCAACTACTTTCAGATCCACACACATGCATCTGTATGTCTTGCTCCCAAAAGTAACTGCGCAGTAATGGCGCGAAAATGAGGCTCAGCCTACAACTGGGAAGGCCCCTCCTGACTGGAAAGGTGTCTAACTCAGTGCCTGACGTTAAAAAACGTTCCCCAAGCTTATAAGTGTGAATTTCAAACATAAACATGTATAAAAAGCTCAAATAAAGCAATCGATTTTGCCCATAAAAGTGTCTACCAGTTTTAAAAGCCCATATTAAGCCATTTATTCTGTTTGAGACTAAGAAAATGGCTTACCGGTCCCCATGAGGGGAAAATGACAGCCTTCCAGCATTACACAGTCTTGTTAGAAATATGGCTAGTCATAACTTAAGCAGAAAAGTCTGCTATCTGTTTCCCCCAACCCCTTTTATATGGGGGTACCCTTGCATTCCTATTGGCTGACAAATTCATATCAGCCAATAGGATGATAGATGTTTTTATATAAAAGAGGTACCTTGCGTTCAATCTTCAGTGTGCTGCTGGAGACCACATTAAGAGGAGCTCTGTTTCGATGCTCTGAAGAGGAGGACTGACGTCGTTGATGACTTTGCAAAAGACTTCGCCGCCACGACCGGAATGAAGATAACAGATGGAGCGCGGCCTGGATGAAGATTGGAGAAGATGCTCCGCTGAATTTATTTAGTGTTGGCGATGTGGGGGGCAGTGGTTTGGGGGTTAATAGCTTTATTTAGTGTTGGCGATGTGGGGGGACGGCGGTTTAGGGGTTATTAGACTAGGGGCTTATGTTAGTCTATGTTTCTCCATAGAATCCAATGGTGAATACGAAAATGCAATGTTTTTTCCCCAACATTTTTTCTCCATTGATCTCTATGGGGTAATACGTGCATGCGCATGCCAAGTCGGAACTTGGTTTATGTGCGGTATGCGGGTTACCACAGTATAACGCACATGAAAAGAAAGTTTGTTTGAAACTTGTAATGGTGGCGCAATGGAGATTGTGTTAAAGCCACATTGCATGTGGTGTGTTTGCAACGGATTTACCGCGCAACTTGTAATCCAGGCCAACAAGAGACAACAATAACCCCTAGATGTATGTTTCGGCCTTTCTGGGCCTCATCAGTGAGGTGCAGTTGCATCCCTCTAAGGCATATGAGCAAGGAGTCCCATAGCGGCTTTTGTTCTGGGTCTCAGGTTTGAGTGCATCTCTATATTCTTCTTTTTTCTATGCAAATACTCTTAGGTCTCCCTAAGAGTAAAAGGGGAAACCAGATATGGACACCTTGCACACATGCCCTAGAGGAAATTTGCCTGGTATTTTTGGGCTGGACTATTATCTGGCAGGATCAGACTTATATGTCATAGGAAATTTCTCCTTTGTGAAATTCAGGCTCGCCGGAAACGGAAGTTATGAAGCAGCAGTCTAAAGACCGCTGCTCCAAAACTTGTCCGCCTGCTCTGAGGCTGCAGACAGAAATCAACCCGATCGAATACGATCGGGTTGATTGACACCCCCTGCTAGCGGCCAATGGTGCAATGATAAATGCTGACAGCGTATGCTGTCGGCATTTATCGTTGTGCAGCAGACATGATACGCTACATTGTGTCATGTCCGCTGGGACTATGATAAATATACTATTAGAACAAGCAGAAATGAATACAGCACCCACTACTCACAAAAGCACAGAGGGGGCTTACCAAGCCCAAATGAATCAAATAAGAAGGTAATCTCCAGCTGCAGTGAGCAAAGTGACTTTTATTTTTGATACAGGGTCAAACACAGCAACGTTTCGGGCTAACAATAAGCTTGAAAAAAGGGTTTATTGTTAGAACGAAACGTTGCTGTGTTTGACCCTGTATCAAAAATAAAAGTCACTTTGCTCACTGCAGCTGGAGATTACTATGATAAATATACCCCATAGTGTGCTTAAAAGGACTGCAGCCTGAGTTTAGAAGGAAAAGCAAGGAAGTTTTTCCAGCTTTTGTTCTGGGTCTCAGGTTTGAGTGCATCTCTATATTCTTCTTTGTTGTCATCTGAATTTAGGACTGCTTGTTGTTCATTATTCAACTGTCCAACCAGTAAAAATATCTATAGAAAAACTGGACTCTTAATAAAGGGACAGCAAAATCACAATTACATTTTCATAATTCAGGATAAAACATGCAATATTAAACAACTTTCCATTTTTCTTCTATTATCAAATTTGCTTTGTCTCTTTGTATCCTTTGTTCAAAAACACACCTAGATAGGCTCAGAAGCAGCAATTCACTACTAGGGAGCTAGCTGCACATATATCTTGTCATCAATTTACCCAATGTGTACATTTTGCTCCCGGTAGTGCATTGCTATTCCTTCAACAAAGAATATCAAGATAAAGAAGCATATATGGTTATAGATGTAAATGGGAATGCTGTTTAAAATTGTATGTTCTATGTGGGTTTCATGTCCCTTTAAATGTCCAGTGTTTAGCTTCTCTTACCAGCAAATAAGTTTGTAAGGGCTGCTGGATTGTGTGTGGAAATAAAATAAAGCATAGTTACTGCTATGTACATGCTACCCTACAACCAGGAGGGTAAACTGATTACTTTTACACAAAACGTGTAAGTGCTAAAAGAGGGTCCCTTGTCTGCCAAATCCTAAACTTTTTGATTTCCCTTTCACACAAAAAAATAAAAAATGTATCCAATGCCCATATTTCAGGAGGTGCTATTCAGCTATGGAATGTTCACACAGTCAATACTACTATATATGGTAATCAATCATGGCTCCATTTTGAGCAAACTATCTGCATCACTCTTCCCTGGATTAAAAAGCATTGTAAGTATAAAATATACAGACATACAGCAGATATAGTAGATTTATAAGACAACAAGGGCCAGATTACAACTGGTGTGATATTAAGCGCTTTCGCTCAAGCGTAAACTTCAATAAAAGTAATCTTTTTGTAGACATTAGGTTGCATACATATTAAAAATTGAAAGTAAAAAGTTTGTGCACAAGCAAAGCCCGATACGCTCTAACCAAATATCAGGACCGTGTTAACACATTCTTCTCATAGAAGTCAATGGCGGGCACAGAAGATAAAAGCCTAACACCTATCACTCGCGCGCTAACCCAACAAGAGTTATGAATAGTTCACATTCCAATGTTTTTCACATACAAAACACTATCATTTTTTTTTGTAAATACATATTTCTATTTATATCTGTATAATATATACATATACCTGTATACTGTATATATTCCTATAAATAGATATATAGCTATAGATATCTATTTTACATGAACATTATCAGATATATATAGACATATATATTTAAAAATACAATTTAAATTTTTTTCTATGCGAAAAACATAGAAATGTAAAATATGCGTAACGCGATTCGTGTTTCGCAATGTAGGTCTAACGCGGTGTTGGGTTAGCGCACATGAAGAATTACTAATCTTACATTGCGTTATTTAACTTTTACATATAAAATATTTTTAAAAATTAATAATTATTTTAAAAAATTATTATAGATACTGTAATAAATTCTAAATAATCCATATTATATATATATATATATATATATATATATACACACACATTCATATACATATATATATATCATTTTTTTTTACAGAATCTATAATAATCATCATGATAAATTTATATAAAACACGGAAATGGACTACACTCTCAAACTGGATTGGGTACACATCCCATGTCACCAGCATTTAGAGACAGCTGTACAGCTCCCAGCAACTCAGGCAGTTAACCCCTAACCAGCCTGGGTGCAAAGCCCATAGGGAAAATTACAAAACAAAATTATAAACACACCACACAGAAAGTCTGGCACTCTCTTACAAGCACACAACAAGATTAAAAGAAAACATGGAAGAGTTTGTTACAGCATTTAGCCAAATGATTTAAGTCCAGAACCACGTCAAGGGGCGAGATTACATATCCAGCGCAGGCTTCAGCGCAACTGCCTTAACCTCCCAACCACCACATCGCAATAAACCTAATTAATCTATTAACTCCTAAAACGCCAACCCCCCACAACGCAAATAACTAATTTAATTACTAAGCCCCCTAACCTAACACACCCTAAATTAACCCAAAATTACATAAAATACTAAATTACAATTAAAATAAAAAATCCTAACAGTACTTTAAGAAAAAAACTAAGATTAAATTAATCTAAAATTACAAAAATAAAAAAGTCTAACATTACATAAAATAATAAAATGATCAACAAAAAAAAACCTAATCCCTATGAAAATAAAATAGTCCCCCAAAATAAAAACACCCCCTAATCTAATACTAAACTACCAATAGCCCTTAAAAGCTCTTTTTGTAGGGCATTGCCCTAAATTAAACAGCTCTTTTACCTTTAAAAATTACTAATTCACCCTAACAGTAACCCCCCAACCCACCAAACCCCCCAAAATAAAAAAAACTAACACTAAAAAACCTAAACTGCCCATTGCCCCTAAAAGCGCATTTGTATGAGCATTGCCCTTAAAAGGGCATTCAGCTCTTTTACTGCCCTTAAAAGGGCATTTAGTTTTTTTACTGGCTAATAAAATCTCTAATTTAGAAAAAAAAGAAGCCTAAGTCTAACCCCCAGATAAGTACTCACGGTTCCTGAAGTCCGGCGGTGAAGTCTTCTTCTTTTACAAGTGCCCATTAAATCCGTAATCTAAAAAAAAAAAAAAGCCTAAGTCTAACTCCCACATAGGAACTCACGGTACCTGAAGTCCGGCGGTGAAGTCTTCTTCCAAGCGGCAACATCTTCCATCGCGGCGACCTCTTCTACCTTCATCCAGGACCGCGGAACTGAAGACTGGCGACCGCGGAGCTATGGAGCGTGAAGGATCCTCTTTGTACGATCACCGCGGACACTGAATATACCTTGCATTCCTATTGGCTGATTTGAATCTTCAAATTCAAATCAGCCAATAGGATGAGAGCTACTGAAATCCTATTGGTTGATTTGAACATCCAATAGGATTTCAGTAGCTCTCATCCTATTGGCTGATTTGAATTTGAAGATTCAAATCAGTCAAAAGGAATGCAAGGTACACCATATTTAAACACGTAACTTGAATTTAAATATTTAGTCGGTCTTCAGTTCCGCAGTCGCCGGTCTTCAGTTCCGCGGTCACCGGTCTTCAGTTCCGTGGTCCTGGATGAAGATAGAAAAGGTTGCTGCGATGGAAGAAGATGTTGCCTCTTGGAAGAAGACTTCACCACCGGACTTCAGGAACCGTGAGTACCTATCTGGGAGTTAGACTTAGGCTTTTTTTTTATATTTGGGGTTTTTTATTTTTTAGATTAGGGATTTAATGGGCACTTGTAAAAGAGCTGAATGCCCTTTTAATTAAGGGGTGTTTTTATTTTGGGGGGGCGTTTTTTATTTTCATAGGGATTAGGTTTAATTTTTTTATTTTTGATAATTTGGTTTATTATTTTTGTAATTTTAGATTAATTTAAACAGTTTTTTTATTTTTAAAGTAATGTTAGGTATTTTATTTTAATTGTAATTTAGTATTTTTAAATTTAAAAGGACAGTAAACACCAGAATTTTTGTTGTTTAAAAAGGTAGATAATCCCAAATTATTACCCATTTCCCGGTTTTGCATAACCAACACTGTTATATTAATATACTTTTTACCTCTGTAATTACCTTCTATCTATGCCTCTGCAGACTGCCCCCTTATTTCAGTTCTTTTGACAGACTTGCATTTTTAGTCAATCAGTGCTGACTCCTAGGAGCTTCACGTGCCTGAGCTCAATATTATCTATATGAAACACATGAACTAACACCCTCTAGTGGTGAAAAACTGTCAAAATGCTTTCAGATTAGAGGCGGCCTTCAAAGTCTAAGAAATTGGCATATGAACCTCCTAGGTTTAGCTTCCAACTAAGAATATCAAGAGAACAAAGCAAAATTGGTAATAAAAGTAAATTGGAAAGTTGTTTAAAATTACATGCCTTATTTAAATCATGAAAGTTTTTTCTTCACTTGACTGTCCCTTTAAGGTAATTGGGGTTAATTTAGGGGGTGTTAGGTTAGGGGGCTTAGTAATTTATTTAGTTATTTGCTTAGTGGGGGGTTGGCGGTTTAGGAGTTAATAGCTTAATTAGGTTTATTGCGTTGTGGGGGGTTGGCGGTTTAGGGGTTAATTAATTTATTAGGCATATTGCGATGTGGGGGTTTGGCGGATTAGGGGTTAATATACTTTATTAGGTAGTTTGCGATGTGGGTGAAGAGCTGATTAGGGGCTAATAGTTTAATTAGGCATATTGCGATGTGGGGTTGGCGGATTAGGGGGTTAATATACTTTATTAGTTATTGCGGTGGGGGATTGTGATTGACAGGTAGATATTGAGCATGCGTTAGGTGTTAGGTTATATTTTAAGGGAGTTACGGAAGTTACGGTGCTCACATTTTCAGCGTAAGGCTTGCTGCGCCTGCCTATGTGTGGCGAGGTGAAAATGGAGTAAAATTTCTTCATTTTCACAGCGTAAATCCTTGCGCTGAATATGTGATACCAACTTGCAATGCGGTTCTATGTTAGCTTATGGGAGTAAAATTAGCGGGCGACGGGTGAAATATACGCACCGCATTTAAACGCGGCGCTGTATATGTGATAGCAAAACCGGACTAAACACCGGCGTCACCGGCTTTTGCGGGCGACGCCGCATATGTAATCTCGCCCAAGGTCTCTTCCTCCCTGGGTCTCTACCTACAGCCATACAATGATGCTTATAATCAAATTGATATACAAACTAGGGAAATTACATAAGAAGCTGTGCTACCCTTGTTAGTATCTCAGTTTGCTTGATTGAAAGAATGCATAGGGGTCAATTTATGTAAGTGCGAGCGGACATGATCCGATATAGCAGATCATGTCCGCTGCACATCGATAAATGAGAGAAAATATGTGTGTTTGAAGGAGCGCCTCACATGGGGCTACAGTACGTTCAAGAATTTGAATAAATAATATTAACGTTTATATAAAGAGATGGGTTTGATATGATATTACTGTCACCCAGTTATATTGGTTTGTCAGATGTAAATAACTAAGATGGAGTAGAATTGAATTTACACTGCGTGATATTGCAGTGTCTTATATATAGCTGGTTATTTCGTCAATACCAGTGAATTTTTTGTAATATAGTAATAAATAATAAATCACAATGTTGTTTGCACAAATATGCAATATATAGTGTAATACGTATAGATTGGATAGGTGTAAAAAAATCGGAGGGGTGTAAAAAAATTGTGTATAGAAGAACTACCAAATAGCAGTGAATAGTTTGTACCCGCAATGGTATGTAACAGAATGCTGTGCACTACAGAGATGTTGGTTATTTTTGTTTTACTACAAAGGATACATAGAGAACAAAAATACAGATTAAAATTAACAGGTTAATAAAAACAAAGAAAAGCTATATATTTATACAGCTCTACATTGATTAAATCCAACATTTATGTTGATACTAGTTATATATCAAATGGATGGTGAAATACTAAGCTGCTTAAAATCCGACAAACAATATGGATTAATAGTTAAAAATGGATGTTAATATAAATGCTACTGTATCATCTAATGAAAAAGAGTTGCGCAACTCTGGAAAAACTCCAAATAAGAAACAAGGTATTCAACTTCAAACTTGCTACTAATGTCAGATATTGTAGCTGATCTTGAAAATAATAATAATAATTATAATAAAGCTATAGAAGTCTGAGTCTAGTGCGTGATGAATAATATAGTAACTGCTTGAACTAGATAATAAGTAGTGTCTGTCTAGGGGTGAGTAACAATGATATTTTCCAAATTAGCGTGGATGGTATTAAGTAAAGTAGAGCGGATGGTATTAAGTAAAGTAGAGCGGATGGTATTAAGTAAAGTAGAGCGGATGGTATTAAGTAAAGTAGAGCGGATGGTATTAAGTAAAGTAGAGCGGATGGTATTAAGTAAAGTAGAGCGGATGGTATTAAGTAAAGTAGAGCGGATGGTATTAAGTAAAGTAGAGCGGATGGTATTAAGTAAAGTAGAGCGGATGGTATTAAGTAAAGTAGAGCGGATGGTATTAAGTAAAGTAGAGCGGATGGTATTAAGTAAAGTAGAGCGGATGGTATTAAGTAAAGTAGAGCGGATGGTATTAAGTAAAGTGCATCTATGTTGACACTGCAGTGGTTAGAGAAACAAAATATCAAAAATAAGTTTAAAGGACCCAGTAATAATGCTAATGAGAATTAGTGCAAATAGTGCTAAGTAAAGTGCATGTGTATTCTGCATAAAGCTAGCACTGCAGCAGTTGAAGGGATAAAGTATAAAGAACTAGGTTTAATAGATCTAGTAGTTGATGCTTGAAATTGTCGGACTGTTGATACAACTAATGCTATTGTTTGGGTTGGTAATACCAATATCCCCCTATTGGGATATGAATATGTTAAAAAGATTGATATATCTATATCATTGAGTATATCCTAATTTATACACATATAGGACAAAAAATGGATTGGCCAATCCGTATTAAAAAACAGGAATATGATAATATAATAATGAATAGAATGTGGTAAACCACATAAATAATAAACGGTGAAGATAGTACAATAATCTTAGGAGAAAGAAAATATATACATATAAAAATATCCAATAAAAAGAGGAAAAAATAAAAAAATGGTGTCCTTTAGAATAGTGTCCTTTAAAATGGTGTCCTTGGGAATAGTGTCCTTAGGAATAGTGTCCTTAGAGGAAGAAGTAAAATTCCACTTTGATGTCTAAAGATGAGTGAAGTATCCGGTGAATCCAGGGTTATGTTAAAAAAGTGTTTGTCCAGTTTAGGCAAAAAATATAAAAATAGCCAAAAAACCTGTGGGAAAGGAAACAAAAAAGAACTATAGCAGGCTTATGACTGATCTGGGCATATATAGAAATATGCTCACCTTTCAAAGCGGGGAACTCGGGCTGGTATGTCGGATGCAAATCTGATGCAAGTCTACGCATTTCAGCCTTCAAATGAAGCTTGATAAATTTACACCATAGATTAAGTAGTCTATATTAATTACTGGGAGAACACTGTCCAATTTATTTTGTCCTATAAATCAAACTAACACATGAAAAGTATCAATACATATCAGTGAACTTTTATTTTTCACTTAATAACAAATATATTGTATAGATATGTTTTACCAAGGAACCATTTTTTTTTTATAGAGCAAAAAGGAATTCATACAGATACAAAAATCCTGCAACTGCTTTGTCTAATGTCAGTTTTGTACCTGCATATTTTTTTCTAGCATATTTGGTTAGTGCAAGGGTTAAACTGACCTCAAAGATTTTTATGGGAAGAGATGGTGTTAGAACTGTGATGGGAATTTTTTTTTTTTTTTTTTTGAAAATGATGTATAAGTACAATGTGCACTATTGTTGATACAGCAAAGCAATATGGTTTAGTGGCCATGTTGATAGCCATAGGGCAAATTTGCAGTCTCCCAGTTTAGAAACTGTGAGGGGTTTGGGCTGCTGTGATAACCTTTTTTTAGGAGGGGGAAACAGCAAGGTTTGTGGAAAGAGAGCAAGGAAGCAGGGAGAGCAATGCCGACTGAGGTTGCCCCAGGCTCATTGCCTGCATTTTATCCCACTGATAAGCAACACTGAAGGGCTGCAAGCCTGCGGGGGAAAGAGGCTTAAACCTCTCTTTATGACCAGAGCTGTGTGGATGCTCAGGGAATAGGAAGTAAGGGAGGGACAGAGAGGGTCTTAAAATACTGCCTTAGGTAACTTCCATGCGATTATCTTTTGTGCATTTTAAACCTTTTTCTTTCTTTCTTTCTTTCTTTCTCAATCTCTCTGCTTCTTTCCCTTTACAATGAAATAGGAGATATTCTGATTTTTAGAATAGTGTTGGTAGCAAGTTAATGTGCATTTTGTCTCTTCTGCTTATCAATGAATTACTCCATTTTGCCAAAGGTCTAGATCTTTTGTTGAGTCTATGCCAGATAGTCATGTTTTTTAAGTTTATAAAGCATTGTACCCTGTTAGCAGACAGTTGTTATAAGTATGTTCTTTTTTATGTAGTTGATATTTATCAGTTTATAATGGGATTTTGTAAAACAGCATAACTTTGCCTTTCATTTTAGGAGGGGATAAAGGAAGTTGAACTAAAACATGAACATAAACTATACTCACCCAGTGCTGATTTTCAGGATTTTTGTTACTCAGGGAAACTCTTGGTCATTTTCTGTGCTTTGCTGACAAATAGTTTATATTTATTCTATTTTTTTATACCAAATTTGGGGCTAGATTACCAGTGGAGCAGTGGATTGTGCTCCTGCTCATGCGCTAAGTTCGCTAGACCGAGGTTTTTTGCATGCGTTAGGTAGCACGCGTATTACAAGTTGAAAGTAAAAAGTGTTCACACAAGAGTTAACCCATCGCGTGTAAAAAAATGAACCGTATTAACGTACTCCCCCATAGTCTTCAATAGAGCGATAAGTGGAAAACCAGATTGCAAATTCTCAAGTGCACTAACCCAACGTGAAATATTGATATTGTACATTCCATTGTTCTTCACATAGTAGAAAATGTAGTGTTTATAGAAATACAGATTTATATATATAAATCTGATGGGTTTTTTTGGTAAAATATATATCTATAGCTATATATATGATTATATATAGTTAAAAATATATACAGGTGGCCCTCGGTTTACAACGTTTCAATTTTCAGAATAACAACCTTTTTTTTCAGTCATGTGACTGCTATTGAAAAGCATTGAGAAGCAGTGCATTGATTAAAATAGCCAGTAGGTGGAGCTGTCCGCTTGTGTTGCAGCAAAGATATGCAAGCCAAGCAAGCTGAAATTAATCAGTTTAACCAGACCTGAGCTATCGAGCAGCTTGCAAAGGAACAAGATCTTCCTGAATAAATCAGTCCAGATTGGAATGCATAGAAAGAACTGTTTGCAGAAAAATGCAAGTAAAGTCTGTGTTGTGTGATTATTTTATTAGGTTTATAATGCTGTTTAGCAAATGTTTTTGTTCATTTAAAACTTAGTTTAATTATATATTCCGTGTTGTGTGATTATTTTATTAGGTTTATAATGCTGTTTAGCATTTAAAGTCTTCATTTCAAAGCTTTAAAAATAATGTATTAGGTGTTACTTATGCCAATTTTGAGAGGGGCCTGGAACCTAACTCCCTCACTTCCCATTGACTTACATTATAAACTGGGTTTCAATTTACAACCCTGGAACCTAACCCCAGCGTAAAAACTGAGGGCTACCTGTACATATATATATATATAGGAATATCTATTTATATATATACATAGACCATATTCCCCTATGTGAAGAACATTAGAATGTGAAGTATTTACAGTAAATACACAGTTAAACACTATTAAATATGAATATTGCATAAATATGATTTTACATGTTTTTAGCTACTTGGCTGCAAAGGGCTCCAATGCACTTACTGTATATATATGTCTATATGTGTATTTATGGGTTTAAATGTGTATGTGTGTCTGTAAATACATATCTACACATATAAATACATATGTACACACATTTAAACATATATACATACATATTACATATTTAGACATGTATATGTATGTATCTCTATATTAAAGCCTTTTGCCTGCCTTTTTTTTCACTTGAGACCTCATATCTTTTTAGGCATTTTTTTATATATATATATATATAGTTTATTTTTTTGATTTTGAGCAGACATATTGCTGATACATTACTTAAATATGTAATTGCATGACCCAGGTACTGTCAACTATTGAATCTACATGAAATACAAACACAAGATGCTTTAAATATGAGGGAATAAGTGAATCATGTCATAAAACTCAAAAAACATAAGCATATTCAAAAGACATAACTATTTATCCATTGATTACTTATGTAGCTGTCTATCTATATGTCCATCATCTATTTATTACTCTGTCATTTATTTTTCTATCTCCCTATTTGTCCATTGGTCTATTCTGTCCACCACCTATCTATCTTATTATCTGACTGTCCATCCATCTGTCTGTGTATCTCACTGGCTATTTCTCTAACCATATGTGTATCCATCCACTATGTATTAATCAAACTAACTATCCATTATCTATCTAGCAATATGTCATTATTATATCTATCAGTCTTTCCATCTACTGACCTATTTATGTATCATTATCTGTATCTCTATCATCTGTCCATCTATCTCTCTTCTAAGCTAACCTCTATCACAGGTTTTATATAGTGTACATCCTTGTATGAACTTAAAGAAAAACAAAACAGCTGGCAGTCAATCTAATTCCTATTCCACAATCTATATAGTTTGCATTCCCATATGAATGTGACCTATCCTATTATTAGTGATACATGTAATTTATTGATATAATAATTAGGTGTGTGGGTATCTAATCTCCACGTTGCTCTCACCTCCTCCCCTTTCCTGCAGTGTGACACAGTAACTAAGAGACAGAAGGGATCTATGGCCCATTAAGCCTGCCCCTGGTACCACATGCTGGTTATTACCTCTAGTGCTGTGTGTGCATTGTGATGCTTTATATGCTATATAAATACATCTTACAGATATGTTGCTGGTTCGCAAAGTGATACCGTGGGGAAACAATTCCCCTCTTCATAGGAAATCTTAGAAACATATGTCACACAAGTCACTTAACCAATTAACTGACACAAAGAGTGATTCATGAAATTTCCACTGTCTGTGTGAAATCATCCTTTCTGGAATTCCCTCTTATTCTGGTTAATGTGTAAAAAACAAAACAAAAAGGAAACTACCCTGTGAAATAGGACTTCAAAGAAAGTGCCACACTTCCTTCTTTGTCTTGGCTGTCACGGTCAGTAATGGATCAGCACGGATTGTAATAATGATCATGGCTATTTACAAACCTCAGAAGTCTATAATTTAAGAACTTATTTACTGTTTTTTAAAGGCTGATGTGTCAGTGCATTAAACTCATAGACAGAGACAGACTTCTATCTTTGGCGCCCATAGGAAGAAGAAACTCAGACTCCCATAGCACTTTTCTCCCCACTTGCGTAAAGACATACATCTACTTAAAGGGATAGTCTAGTCAAAATTCAACTTTCATTATTCAGATAGAACATGCAATTTTAAGAAACTTTCTAATTTACTCCTATTATCAATTTACTTTGTTCTCTTGGTATCTTTATTTGAAAAAGCAAGAATGTTAGCTTAGTAGCCGGATTAGTCAAAATGTAGCCACCAAACAGCAAGTGCTACCCAGGGTCTGAACCTAAGCTGAAATTCTTGCTTTTTCAAATAAAGATACCGAGAGAACAAAGAAAAATTGATAATAGGAGTAAATTAGAAAGTTGCTTAAAATTGCATGATCTATCTGAATAATGAAAAAAAAAATGGGTTTCATATCCCTTTAAGAATGTTCTAAAATCTTAAATTTGGCCTCTAATTACACCTACTTTGCAAACAAATATATAGTATATAAAATATAAGAAAATATTTAGTGGGTTGTAAAATGTCATAACTTGAACAGAATGCACAAGGCTATTCTTATGAAGGCACATAAACACAACTGCCTACTTTGCCTAATGACTAAGATTCACAGGGTTAAAGCTTATGGAACCTTGATGTTAACTTCTTCTACATAACGGAAATCTCTTTTTTATGTTTTCCACTTAAATCTATCAAATGCGGCCATCTTGATATTTGTATGCCTTCCTGAAGAATATTAATAAACAACAACATTCTAAAAGCAGTATTAAAGGGCATGCAAGACAAAATTAAACGCTCATGATTTAGACTAAGCATGCAAATGTTAAAAATATCCAATTTAATTTTATCAAATGTAATTTCTTTTTAACTTTTGTTAAAAGTTAGCTTTTGTACCATGGCAGCATACCTAGGTAGAAACAGACGCGTGCAAATTTTCGGAGAAATATATGACAGCAATGGTTGCATTGTACAAATGTGATACATTGTACTTAAAGTGTCAGTAAACCTCAAAATAATGTTATATAATTCTGCACATAGTGCAGAATTATATAACATTATTTTACTGCTATAGTTATAAAACCCTTTTTTCCCTTTTAATATTTAAAAAACATGCCGCTTTTACAGACCCGCTCTCTGCTCTCTGCTGAGCGGGTCTGTTTTTTTTAGTCAGCGCATCGGGCCAGCTGTATAGTCACAGCCCGGCCCGACCGCGCCATAGCATTAAGTGAAGCTCGCTCCTGCTGTCAGACAGAGCAGGAGCGAGCTGCACTTAGTCTTATGGCGCGGTCGGGCCGGGCTGTGACTATACAGCTGGCCCGATGCGCTGACTAAAAAAAACAGACCCGCTCAGCAGAGAGCGGGTCTGTAAAAGCGGCATGTTTTTTAAATATTAAAAGGGAAAAAAGGGTTTTATAACTATAGCAGTAAAATAATGTTATATAATTCTGCACTATGTGCAGAATTATATAACATTATTTTTTAGGTTTACTGTCCCTTTAAGACACATACATATTCCTGATCCTACCTAGGTATTCTGTCATGGGAACAATCCTTTCAACAAAGGAAAGAAATTTGATAATAGAAGATGCAAGATTTTGGGCATAGCAAATCTCAGTAGTATAATCCAAATTTTCCTCAAAAAAAGTAGTATCATCCCCTTTAGGATTAGGTAAGTGCAGACAGTGTACAGATGTGGTTGAAATTAAGTGTACCCTTGCATTTAAACTAGTGGTACCCTTGCATTTAAACTAGTGGTACACTTGCATTTAAACTAGTGGTACCCTTGCATTTAAACAAGTGGTACCTTTGCATTTAAACTCGTGGTACCCTTGCATTTAAACTAGTGGTACCCTTGCATTTAAACAAGTGGTACCTTTGCATTTAAACTCGTGGTACCTTTGCATTTAAACTAGTGGTACCCTTGCATTTTAAGGTAGTGGTACCCTTGCATTTAAAGTAGTGGTACCCTTGCATTTAAATTATTGGTACCCTTGCATTTTAAGGTATTGGTACCCTTGCATTTTAAGGTAGTGCTACCCTTGCATTTTAAGGTAGTGGTACCCTTGCATTTTAAAGTATTGATACCCTTGCATTTTAAGGTAGTGGTACCCTTGCATTTTAAAGTATTGTTACCCTTGCATTTAAAGTATTCTTACCCTTGCATTTTAAAGTATTGGTACCCTTGCATTTTAAGGTAGTGGTACCTTTGCATTTTAAAGTATTGTTACCCTTGCATTTAAAGTAGTGGTACCCTTGCCTTTTAAATAATTGGTACCCTTGCATTTTAAGGTAGTGGTACCCTTGCATTTTAAAGTATCGTTACCCTTGCATTTAAAGTAGTGGTACCCTTGCCTTTTAAAGAATTGGTACCCTTGCATTTAAAAGTAGTGGTACCCTTGCATTTTAAAGTATTGATAACCTTGCATTTTAAGGTAGTGGTACCCTTGCATTTTAAAGTATTGTTACCCTTGCGTTTAAAGTAGTGGTACCCTTGCCTTTTAAAGAATTGGTACCCTTGCATTTTAAGGTAGTGGTACCCTTGCATTTAAACTAGTGGTACCCTTGCATTTTAAGGTAGTGGTACCCTTGCATTTTAAACTATTGTTACCCTTGCATTTAAAGAATTGGTACCCTTGCATTTAAAGTAGTGGTACCCTTGCCTTTTAAAGAATTGGTACCCTTGCATTTTAAGGTAGTGGTACCCTTGCATTTTAAAGTATTTGTACCCTTGCATTTAAAGTAGTGATACCCTTGAATTTAAAGTAGTGGTACCCTTGCATTTTAAAGTATTGATACCCTTGCATTTTAAGGTAGTGGTACCCTTGCATTTTAAAGTATTGTTACCCTTGCATTTAAAGTATTGTTACCCTTGCATTTTAAAGTATTGGTACCCTTGCATTTTAAGGTAGTGGTACCTTTGCATTTTAAAGTATTGTTACCCTTGCATTTAAAGTAGTGGTACCCTTGCCTTTTAAAGAATTGGTACCCTTGCATTTTAAGGTAGTGGTACCCTTGCATTTTAAAGTATTGTTACCCTTGCATTTAAAGTAGTGGTACCCTTGCATTTTAAAGTATTGATACCCTTGCATTTTAAGGTAGTGGTACCCTTGCATTTTAAAGTATTGTTACCCTTGCATTTAAAGTAGTGGTACCCTTGCCTTTTAAAGAATTGGTACCCTTGCATTTAAAAGTAGTGGTACCCTTGCATTTTAAAGTATTGATAACCTTGCATTTTAAGGTAGTGGTACCCTTGCATTTTAAAGTATTGTTACCCTTGCGTTTAAAGTAGTGGTACCCTTGACTTTTAAAGAATTGGTACCCTTGTATTTTAACTTAGTGGTACCCTTGCATTTAAACTAGTGGTACCCTTGCATTTAAACTAGTGGTACCCTTGCATTTTAAGGTAGTGGTACCCTTGCATTTTAAACTATTGTTACCCTTGCATTTAAAGAATTGGTACCTTTGCATTTAAAGTAGTGGTACCCTTGCCTTTTAAAGAATTGGTACCCTTGCATTTTAAGGTAGTGGTACCCTTGCATTTTAAAGTATTGGTACCCTTGCATTTAAAGTAGTGATACCCTTGAATTTAAAGTAGTGGTACCCTTGCCTTTTCAAGAATTGGTACCCTTGCATTTTAAGAGAGAAAGACAAAAAAAGGCTGACTGCAGTTTGCAAGCCATCGTCTTTCTCGGGGCGTATTAAGGCATAGGCCAAAGAGGCCGGTGCCTAGGGAGGCAGATTTTTAAGGGGCAGCAGAATTTTGAGTCCTTAGGGCCACTCTACTGAACTCAGAATTTTGAGTGCCTAGGGCAGCACAAAACCTAAATACGCTGTGGACAGACAAAAGACAAGTAGAGCTTTTTGACAAATCCCAATAACTCTATGTTTACAGAAGAAGAAAAAAAGTTTTTTTTTTAAAAAAAAGAACACCATCCATTCCCTACCGTGGAACAAAGACTCAGTGATGTTTTGGGGTTGCTATGCTGCCTTTGGCGCCGGGCACCTAGAATCTGTGCATAATCACATATATACATACACACACTACACTAACATACAAACACAGTCATACTTTATAGTGTATAAACACGCTTAAGCACAATTACACTCACATGCACACTCACACAACACAATACTCACACCCAAACTCAGACTTTCACATACATATTCGTTTCCACCAAAATACTGATAATATTTATACTGAAAGCTTTTGTTATAAGAAAAATATACAGGTAGATTACAAGTTATGGGCGCAACAATGTGCTGCCATTACAAGTTTTCAAGCAGCCAGCTTGTGCGTGCGATATGGTTGCGTTGAGCTCCATACCGCACAAAATAAAAGCACTGTTTTGACATGCTCATGCACGCTTTCACCATAGACATCAATGGGGAGAGCAGGTTAGAAAAAAACCTAACACCTGCGATCATGGAATGAAAAGCTCCGTAACGCAGCCCGATTGATGACTATGGGGGAAAAAATGTTACGTTTAACCCCTAATGACAACTGACGTACCAGGTTCGTCATGCAAAAATTAACAGTTAATGACAATAGACGTACCTGGTACGTCAGTTGTCTAACAAAGCAATCGCAGTCGCTTCCAGCAGCTCTCAGGGTATTGCAGTGATGCCTCGATATGGATGCAATACCTTTTTACAAGCCTCTGTGGCCCTCTGTGCACCGGTAGCGATGGTGCCGTTCGTTGGTGGGTGGGTGGGAGCGTAGCAGTGAGGCGGGTGGGTGGCCCATCGCTACCCGGCATCCGGTTCCTGTAAGTGCAATGTGCACGCCAGCATGCGCGGGGGGGGTTGTGGGGGCACGTGTGTGCGCGGGCACGCAAGCGCATTAGCCACTGACACCAATGAGATCATCAGATGAAAAAGGGGAAAAGTTAAATAAAATTAAATATATATAATAAAGTTTAAAGGTCAACAGAAAAACAGCTGCCAGTTCCCAAGATGGCGGCAATTAGGTAGCGGGGTAGGGTTAGAGAGCTCCCTACAAGCTACCTAATTAACCCCTTCACTGCTGGGCATAATTCACGTGTGGTGCGCAGCAGCATTTAGCGGCCTTCTAATTACCAAAAAAACACCAAAGCCATATAAGTCTGCTATTTCTGAACAAAGGGGATCCCAGAGAAGCTTTTATAACAATTTGGGCCATAATTGCACAAGCTGTTTGTTAATAATTTCAGTGAGAAACCTAAAATTTAGAAAAATGTAAAGTTTTTTTTATTTGCTCGCATTTGGCGGTGAAATGGTGGCATGAAATATACCAAAATGGACCTAGATCAATACTTGGCGTTGTCTACTACACTACACTAAACCTAAAATTAACCCTACAAGCTCCCTAGATGCTCCCTAATTAACCCGTTCACTGCTGGGCATAAAACACGTGTGGTGCACAGCGGCATTTAGCGGCCTTCTAATTACCAAAAAGCAACCCCAAAGCCATATAAGTCTGCTATTTCTGAACAAAGGGGATCCCAGAGAAGCATTTACAACCATTTGTGCAATAATTGCAGAAGCTGTTTGTAAATCATTTCAGTGGGAAATCTAAAGTTTGTGACAAAATTTGTGAAAAAGTGAACATTTTTTTTTATTTGATCGCATTTGGCGGTAAAATGGTGGCATGAAATATACCAAAATGGGCCTAGATCAATACTTTGGGTTGTCTTCTAAAAAATAATATATACATTTCAAGGGATATTCAGGTATTCCTGACAGATATCAGGGTTCCAATGTAACTAGCGCTAATTTTGAAAAAAGTTTTTTGGAAATAGCAAAGTGCTACTTGTATTTATTGCCCTATAACTTGCAAAAAAAACAAAGAACAGGTAAACATTGGGTATTTCTAAACTCAGGACAAAATTTAGAAACTATTTAGCATGGGTGTTTTTTGGTGGTTGTAGATGTGTAACAGATTTTGGGGGTCAAAGTTAAAAAAAGTGTGTTTTTTTCCATTTTTTCCTCATATTTTATAATTATTTTATAGTAAATTATAAGATATGATGAAAATAATGGTATCTTTAGAAAGTCCATTTAATGGCGAGAAAAACAGTATATAATATGTGTGGGTACAGTAAATGAGTAATAGGAAAATTACAGCTAAACACAAACACAGCAGAAATGTAAAAATAGCCTTTGTCCTTAAGGGTAAGAAAATTGAAAAATGATATGGTCATTAATGGGTTAAACCTAACACCCTAACATAAACCCCATGTCTAAACACACCTAATCTGCTGCCCCGACATCGCTGACACCTAAATAAAGTTATTAACCCCTAATCTGCCACTCCCGATATCGCTGCCACCTAAATAAATCTAATAACCCCTAATCTGCCGTTCCCGATATCGCTGCCGATATCGTGTGCACCCCAACATAATAAATCTATTAACCCCTATCTATTATTTCCGCCGCTCCCCGACATCACCGCCACTTAATAAAGTTAGTAACCCCTAAACCTCTGGCCTCCCACATCACTACCACTAAATAAACCTATTAACCCCTAAACCGCCAGCCCATCACATCGCAACAACCTAAATTAAACTATATTAATCCTAAAACCTAACCGTAACCCTAAAACCCCCTAACTTTAACATAATTAAAAGAGAGCTAAATTAAAGTTACAATTATTAACTAAATAATACCAAACGGCTAGATTACGAGTTGTGCGTTATGAGCTGTGCGTTGCTAACTTGCAGTTTATTCTCACTGCTCACATTCCTACAGCGCTAGTATTACAGGTTTTTACAAACCCGGCGTTAACAGGCAAGAAGTGAGCGTAGAGCAAAATTGCGCTCCACACCGCACTCCATAACCAGCGCTGCTTAAGTGAGCGGTGAGCTGGTTGTACGTGCTCGTGCACGATTTCCCTATAGACATCAATGGGGAGAGCCGGCTGAGAAAAAGTCTAACACCTGCAAAAAAGCAGCGTAAAACTCAGTAACGCAGCCCCATTGATTCCTATGGGGAAACACATTTTATGTGTACACCTAACACCTTAACATGAACCCCGAGTCTAAACACCCCTAATCTTACACTTATTAACCCCTAATCTGCCGCCTCCGACATCGCCGACACCTACATTATACTTATTAACCCCTAATCTGCCGCTCCGGACATCGCCGCCACCTACATTATACTTATTAACCCCTAATCTGCTGCCCTCAACATTGCAGACACCTACATTATATTTATTAACCCCAAATTTCCCGCCCCCAATGTCGCCGCAACCTACCTACACTTTTTAACCCCTAATCTGCCGCCCCCAACGTCGCTGCCACTATATTAAATGTATTAACCCCTAAATCTAAGTTTAACTCTAACCTTAACACCCCCTAACTTAAATATAATTTAAATAAATCCAAATAAAATTCCTATCATTACCTAAATTATTCCTATTTAAAACTAAATACAAACTTACCTGTGAAATAAAACCTAAACTAGCTTAGGTTTTATTTGACAGGTAAGTTTGTATTTATTTTAACTAGGTAGACTAGTTAGTAAATAGTTATTAACTATTTACTAGCTACCTTGTTAAAATAAATACAAACTTACTGTGAAATAAAACCTAAGCTGCCTTACACTAAAACCTAACATTACAAAAAAAATTACCATTACAAAAAATAAAAAACACTAAAATTACGAAAAATAAAAAAACTACCATTACAAAAAATAACAAATGAAATTATCCAAAACAATAAAAATTATTCCTATTCTAATACCGTTAAAAAAAAAAAAAAAAAAAAAAAAAAAGCACCCCAAAATAAAAAACCCTAATCTATAATAAACTACCAAGGGCACTTAAAAGGGCCTTTTGTAGGGCATTGCCCTAAAGAAATCTGCTCTTTTTCTACAAAAGAAAAACAAACACCTCCTAACAGTATACATACCCCCACCCCCCAAACTCACAAAATAAAAATAAAGTAAAACCTAATCTACCCATTGTCCTGAAAAGGGCATTTGTATGGGCATTGCCATGAAAAGGGCATTCAGTTCTTTTGCTTCCCATTAAAAATAAAATATGGCTATTCTAAAAAGAAAACCCCACCCCAAAACAAAACAAAAAAAAAAACATTACACAAAATAACAAACAAATTATCCAAAATAATAACAATTATTCCTATTACCCATTTTAAAAAAAAAAAGAAAAAAAGAAACCTAATCTATAATAAACTAGTAATAGCCCTTAAAAGAGCCTTTTGTAGCATTGCCCTAAAGAAATCAGCTCTCTTTCGAAAAAAAAGAACAAAGACCCACTAACATTACAACCCCACCCCCCCAAACCCGCAAAATAAAAAAAAACTATCTAAAAAAACCTAATCTACCCATTGCCCTGAAAAGGGCATTTGTATGGGCATTGCCCTTAAAAGGGCATTAAGCTCTTTTTCTTGTCCTTAAAAGGGCATTTAGCTCTTTTAAGAAATGCCCAACCCCTAATCTAAAAAAAAAAACACCCAAAAAACCTTAAAAAACCTAACACTAACCCCTCTTTAGGTACTCACAGTTGCTGAAGTCCCACTTGAAGGATCTTCCTCCCGGCGGCTCCATCTTCATCCAGGCGGCTCTATCTTCATCCCGGCGGCGTCTTCTATCTTCACCCCGCCGTATACTAAATCTTCAATGCAAGGGAGCCTTTTCCAAATGGCGTCCCTTGCATTCCTATTGGCTGATTTGATTTTGGAAATTCAAATCAGTCAATAGGATGAGAGCTACTGAAATCCTATTAGTTGTTCAAAACAGCCAATAGGATGAGAGGTTCTGAAATTCTATTGGCTGTTCAAATCAGCCAAAAGAATTTCAGTAGCTCTAATCCTATTGACTGATTTGAACAGCTAATAGGATTTCAGTAACTCTTATCCTATTGGCTGATTTGAAATTCCAAAATCAAATCAGCCAATAGGAATGCAAGGGACACCATGTTAAAAAGGCTCCCTTGCATTGAAGATTCAGTATACGTCGGCGACCGTATGAAGAGGATGCTCTGCTTTGGATGTCTTCAGGATGGACCCGTTCTGCGCCCCTGGGATGAAGATAGAAGACGCCGCCGGAATGAAGATAGAAGATGCCGCCTGGATGAAGATAGAAGACGCCACTTGGATGGATGAAGACCTCGCCGCCTGGAAAAAGATTTCTCTCCGCCTGGATGTCTGGACTTCAGAAACTGTAAGTGGATCTTCGGTGGTTAGTGTTAGGATTTTTTTAAACTTTTTTGGGTGAGTTTTTGTTTTAGTTTAGGGTTTGGGCTTTTCTTAAAAGAGCTAAATGCCCTTTTCATGGCAATGCGAAAGAGCTAAATGCCTTTTTAATGGCAATGCCCATACAAATGCCTTTTTCAGGGCAATGGGTAGCTTATGTTTTTGTTAGAGTTAGGGTTTTTTATTTTGGGGGTTTGGTTGGGTGGTGGATTTTACTATTGGGGGGGTCTTTGTATTTTTTTTTACAGGTAAAAGAGCTGTTTAACTTAGGGCAATGCCCTACAAAAGGCCCTTTTTCTTGTTTTGGGTGGGCTTTTTTATTTTTATAGGGCTATTAGACTAGGTGTAATTCTTTTTTATTTTTTATCATTTCCTTTTTTTTTTGTAATTTAGTATTTGTTATTTTTGTAATTAGATACTTCGTAATTTTTATAGTAGTGTTAGGATTTTTTTAATGTGTATTTTAGCTTTCTTTAATCGGTAGTTAGTTTAATTTTAGTTTAATAGTTATATTAGTTTTATTGTTAGTTTAAACTTAGTTTTTTTATTTCATTGTGGAGGGGCTTGCGGTTTAGGGGTTAATAGGTTTATTATAGTGGTGGCGGGGAGCGGCGGAATAGGGGTTAATAACTTTAGTAAAGTGGGGGTGATGTGGACGGACGGCAGATTAGGGGTTAATAATATTTAAATAGTGTTTGCGATGTGGGAGGGCGGCGGTTTAGGGGTTAATAACTTTATTATAGTGGTGACGATGTCGGGGAGCGGCGGAATAAGGGTTAATAACTTTTATTAGTGGCAGCGATGTTGGGAGCGGCAGATTAGGGGTTAATAGGTTTAACCCCTTAATGACCGGACCATTTTTCAATTTTCTTACCCTTAATGACAATGGCTATTTTTACATTTCTGCAGTGTTTGCGTTTCGCTGTAATTTTCCTCTTACTCGTTTACTGTTCCCACACATATTATATACCGTTTTTCTCGTCATTAAATGGACTTTCTAAAGATTCCATTATTTTCATCATATCTTATAATTTACTAAAAAAAAAAAAAAGATAAAATATGAGGAACTTTGACCCCCAAAATCTGTTACACATCTACAATCACCAAAAAACACCCATGCTAAATAGTTTATACATTTTGTCCTGAGTTTAGAAATACCCAATGTTTACACGTTCTTTGCTTTTTTTGCAATTTATGGGGCAATAAATACAAGTAGCACTTTGCTATTTCCAAACCACTTTTTTTCAAACCCTGATATCTGTCAGGAATACCTGAATATCCCTTGACATGTATATATTTTGTTTTAGAAGACATCCCAAAGTATTGATCTAGGCCCATTTTGGTATATTTCATGCCACCATATCACCGCCAAATGCGATAAAAAAAAAGGGGGGCGGAGCTTGGCCACGCAGGGTGATGGCTGTGCTTTGAAAGCGCTCTTCAACCCTCAGGCAAACAAACTCATAACTTTAGGCATTACCCTTCCCTAAATATATCTCTCACAGGGGGAACTATATCCTCAGCCCCCACATACTATCCTCACCTTGCTTGCAGCACTTTTATGAATGATCGGGGGACAACAAGTGAACAAACTTTTGCGGCCTGCATTACAGCAGCGTTAAGGAGAGTGACGGCGGGAGACCACGGACTGCAGCTGCTGTTTGCTGCCTCATCGCGATCTCTTAGAGCAGATCACAGCCTCACAGTGGTGTAACCCGGTGCGAGAGGTAGCGGACACCAAGAACGGAGGAGCCCAGACAACGGACTTACGCAAACAATTGGGGTAAGGAGACTTTGCCTCACCTTGCAACTGGACGTGGTCCGGCTGACACTACAGTGCCCCGCTGCCATAAATACCACACGGGGAACCGGGCTGACACTAGCCATCAGCAACAAAGAGCTTTGGGGTCACAGCACATAATTAGACCCGTTGTATTACATAGCGACACACTCTCCTACTCTGTGAGTGACGCGTGTGAGGCCTGAGGTGGTCACATCCTAAAAGGGTCTGTCTGAATCAGTACCTTAACACCCCTAAATTATAGAAAACACCTCCACAATAAGAGGGAATTGGGCTCCTGCCTGAACAACCTAACCTGTGTTCTGGGGGAAATTTATTATTAATCCACCACGTGGAGAACAACTACTCCATATAAGCACAGCACGTTAGTTAAACGGACATTTGCCACGCTGATCAATAACAGCACAACTGTAAGGTACTTGGTCACTAAAGAGACTGCCCTCACATTTGGGTCCCTTGAGAGGGGGCTTATTTATCTATCTCTGTGGCCCAGACTAACAACGCTATTATTCTATCTGGCTGTATGCCAATTTTTGTTTTCTTAAATTACCTTACTCCACTGCTGCACTTCCCCCGCCCGCCTTTCTTGCGGGGGTGCTGTATGTAATCACACATACCCTGGGTTGCAGGCCTTCCTTATTAGGGGCGGACGAGGCATGCCGTGTAAGAAGCAAAATAAAACTGAAAAACAAACACCTATTCGCACCCTAAACAAGTACCTAAAACAGGTGGAGCATCCTAGCAGTGCTACCCAAGTCACAATGGAGGCAGAGCAGAGTGAACCCCACAATCTATCTCAGAGAGAAACTGCACAAGCTGACCACCTTATTACAAAGGAAGATCTCCGTCTCCTCTCCTCTAAGGAAGACATAAAGAATGCAGTCCAGGAGATGAGATCTTTGTTCAACGACTTGAGGAAAGACATTACAGTACTCGATACTAGGGTCACGCAGGTAGAAGCAGCACAGGCCTCTAACGACACCTCCTGCCAACTCATGAAAACAGAGATCCAAGAACACACAGAAGTTATACAGCAACTAACCGAGAAGCTTGAAGACCTTGACAATAGAGGCCGCAGGAACAACCTGCGGATCAGAGGTGTCTCTGAAACCATACACCCCCCTGCCATAGAGGGATATTTGCAGAGCCTATTTCGCACGCTGAAGGATACACCTTCTTCTCCAGAAGTTTTATTGGAGCGAGCTCACAGAGCTCTCAGGGCGAAGCCTCCCCCCAAGGCACCCCCTAGAGACATAATTGTCCGCTTCCTAAATTATAAAGATAAGGAAGAGATTCTCAAACAAGCACATGTCAAACAACCGGTACAACATGCGGGTGAGGAATTACAGATCTTCTCAGACCTATTGCCAATGACTTTGCAGAGGAGAAGGGAGCTGAGCCACATTACAGCCAACCTGAGAGCTCACAAGGTCCCTTATCGCTGGGGATTCCCTGTATCAATAGTGGCATCCAACAACAACAAGACCGCCATATTTAAAGCGGGAATGGAGGTTCGGGCCTTTTACGATAGCCTCTCCATCAGTGATCCTCACCACCAGCGGGCAGGCTCGTCTGTCCCCTCCACTTCAACAACATGATGAGACTCTCGGAACTGTAGAGGGCCCTGAGGAGCTGGTTCTGCGGCCTCCTTCCTGGTCATGCAGCTTTGGTATCCTTTTCTAGCTATATATACATTTGTCTTGGGTATTGGCTTCGCGGGGCGCGGACGCAGCCCTGCACACCCTAAGATGCCTTGACCCTGATGTTTGTCTGGGTGCTAGAATTTATTGTTTGCATGTCTTGTTGGGAGGAAGGGAGCGGGGTGGTGGCTCCCATGGGAATTATATAGGTTAGTGGGTAGGCGGTAAATCTAGAGACTTGGACAATCAGAGAGCAAGACGAACAAATCAACTCTCAAGTGACTACTTTTGCCTTGCTTGCCCATTGAATGTTTCTGTTACCAATGTTGACTGCCTTGAATGCTTAACTGTTTTCTTGTTTATATTTACAGGTTGTTGTTTGAAATATTGTAGTTACTTATTCTCCCCTAGGGGGCCCAGCCCCCTCCCCCCAAATTTTGTAAAGCTGACTACCTGCCCGTAGGCATTATCTAATCCCCCCCTCCTGCAGAGTGCCCCTACAGCTATTACACCCCCTGTGGACCCCCCCACTCCTTCTTGTCCCTTAATGCCTAAAATTCCATCGACTCTTGAATATGTGGCCTTACAACCACCAAGAGTTTCTGATATACATCAAATCTAATTAATGCCTGGGGGTTACTACCCCATTTGACTTTATTTGTTTTCTGTTTTCTTGGAGTTCGTGTTAACACACAGTACTTAACAATTATCTCAGCAGTGTACAACTTGCTTTGTTTCACTTTTTATCTTGCTAGTGCACCTACTTTACCCTTTATCTCTTTTCACCCTCCCCCTCCTCTTTTCCTCCCTCTGTTTCTTTTCTCTTAAGTCCTTATCCCTTACCCTTTCCCTTCCTCCCCCCCCCCCTTTTTTTTTTCTCCCTGCAGCATGAACCATCAATACAGCAGATTCGGCTCGCATGGCATGACCCTAACTACAATCAATGCTAAGGGGTTAAACAACCCAGGTAAGCGCTCAATAGCCTTCAACGCCCTTAAGGATTTACATAGTCACATCCTCTTCTTTCAGGAGACTCATTTTCGCAGGGGCAGAGAGCCTAGATGGTTTAACACTCTTTATCCTAATGCGATTTTCGCATCCGGCTCTTCAAAAAAAGGCGGGGTGGGCATAGTGCTACACCATTCTGTACCTTTAAAGATTTCACATGTGGAAAAGGACCCAGACGGCAGGTATCTGATTATCACAGGACATTTATATGAGCACCCAATTACCCTAGCCACCATATACTGCCCAAACACTGACCAACATTTATTTATGGCTAAAATATCAAAGCTCCTCCTTGACCTGGCTAAGGGCCCAATATTCCTCTCAGGAGACTTTAACATTACCATGGACGCCTCATTGGACGCGTCCAATGGTTTGACTAGTACTCCCACAAAAATAATTAAATCCGTTAAATCAACAATCACTAACCTTTTGCTTCACGACATCTGGAGATCTCTGCACCCGTCGGGGAGAGATTATACCTACTATCCCCCCCCCCCCCCCGCACAATAAATACTCCAGAATAGACTACTTCCTTACGGACGCATCTGGACTTGACATGGTCACATCTTGCTCAATAGGCCCAATTACTTGGTCGGATCATGCACCGGTCACATGTATAATACAATGGCCCGACATCCGCCCCCACGACTTATGTCTGGAAACTTGACGACACCCTACTGGACAACCCTTTAATCACTTCTGAAATTCAAAAATCCCTGACTGATTACTTACAGCATAACGACCCTTCACACACGTCAATAGTAAACTTCTGGGAGGCACACAAAAGTGTCATACGGGGCGAATTTCTCAAACATAAGGCACGCCTTAATAAGCAACATAGACTGAAACTTACTCACCTCTTAAATACAATAACCCAATTAGAAACCACACACAAAGAGAATCCACTAGACGTAGAAACCAAACAAAAATTAGAGAAGGTTAGGAAAGACCTGGGCCTCCACCAGCTTGAGGCTTACCAGCGTCGGTCCCTTGCGATAAAACAAAGATACTATGAGGGTGCAAATAGACCTGGAAAATTGCTAGCCAGGGCCGTTCGCAGGAAGCAGCTCAAGACATATGTCCACCACATAATAAATTCAGACGGCACAATACTAAAAAGTTGTAAGCAAATTGCGAGCTCCTTTCATACCTACTACAAAGGGCTGTATAACCTACCAAATCAGACTAACCCCATGGGGCTCACCGACGACACCATGACTAGAAGTGCAATAATAGATCAGTACGTGCAATAATAGATCAGTACCTCTCAACCTTGAATCTACCACAATTAGACCCAGACCAGAAAAATAGCCTCGACAATCCAATCACCATCGAGGAGCTATCTCAAGCTCTAAAAGACTCTCCCAGTGGCAAATGCCCAGGCCCGGACGGCTTTTCTCTTAAATACTATAAATTTTTCCAAAAAACCCTAGGCCCTATGATGCTTAATCTCTTTAACAATCTTATAAACGACCCCGTTATGTCTAGCTCACTGCTCGAGGCACATATCACTGTCATCCCAAAACCTGGTAAACCCCCAACTTCTCCAGTGAACTTTAGACCCATCTCATTACTGAACTCGGACATCAAAATATTTGCTAAAATCCTGGCTACACGGCTTAACAGGTACCTCCCTAATCTTATCGCAACCGATCAGGTGGGCTTTGTGCCCGGTAGAGAGGCCAGAGATAATACCAACAAAATATTCCAGTTGATAAATTTTGCCCAATCAGAGAGAGTGCCTATGGCACTCTTCTCGACGGACGCAGAGAAGGCCTTTGACCGTGTCGACTGGCTCTTCTTGCGCCAGGTCATGAAGGTTATGAACTTTGGACAGGCCTTTATTAACATGACCTTCTCATTATACTCTGCCCCCAACGCGCGAATTAGAATCAATGGCACCCTGTCTGACAAATTTAGCATTTCAAACGGCACTCGACAGGGTTGCCCTCTCTCCCCCCTTCTTTTTGCCCTCTCTATTGAGGCCTTGGCTCAGAAGGTGAGAAATAACCCAAACATTAAAGGGGTGCAGGTGGGTCGGGAGGAATATAAACAGGCTCTTTACGCCGACGACGTCCTCTACACTCTAACGAATGTGGACACCTCCATTCCTGAGCTCCTGAAGGAGCTAGACGAGTATGGTGAGCTGTCTAACTTCCACCTAAACCTATCAAAATCAGAACTCCTTAACATAAATGCCCCTGCAGATCATATTCACCTCCTAGAGTCAGAGCATAGGGTTCCTATTGCTGCCACCAAGCTGAAATACCTCGGTATATTCCTGTCCACGGACTCCTCCGACATTTTCAGAAATAACTATCTACCCCTTAGAAGAGAAATCATTAACGATCTATCATCC
This sequence comes from Bombina bombina, assembly GCF_027579735.1. NCBI lineage: Eukaryota > Metazoa > Chordata > Amphibia > Anura > Bombinatoridae > Bombina > Bombina bombina. The sequence continues at coordinate 536,423,976 of NC_069501.1, read as the reverse complement.
TGGAAAAATAAATCGCTGTCCTGGCTGGGGAAAATTGGCCTTATAAAGATGAACATATTGCCACGTATTCTCTACGTAATGCAGACTGTCCCTATCCACTTACCGACTGACTTTCTGCCCCAGTTGCAGAGGACAATTGAGCAATTCATTTGGACTGGGACTAGACCGAGAATCCCTAGAAAGACACTGTATCTACCACGGGACAAGGGGGGCCTGGGCTTTCCAGACTTGACTTTGTATAGAAAGGCCATAATATTACAGAGACAAGTGGAGTGGTCGCAAAACACTACTCAAAAGCAGTGGGTCAGGCTAGATGGACAGATTCTCCAGCTAAATAATGTTAGCACTCTGGCTTGGATACCGGCACCAAAACGCCCCAAACTAATTCAAAAATATCACCTTACACTAGAAACCCTCCTTACGTGGGACAGGCTTTTAGCTACAAGTACCCACATCTCCTCCATCTGCTCACCAATGATCCCTATATTAGAAAACCCTGACACTCCATACTATAATCTGAGCAGGCGTGAATATTCCCCTTACAGTCTAAGAGTAGGAGTCTTACATTTTGCACAGGCAGAGGGCAGGCTTAAATCTCAACAACAAATGCAAGAACAGGTAGGGTACATTTTTTCCTCCTGGCTTAGATACTATCAACTCTCGCACTTCCTCACATCACATAAACAAAAAAACAAATTCGTCAGGGACCTAACTCCCTTTGAGTCTTCGTGCACGTCCATCATCCCCCCTCGGAAGCTGATCTCGAAGATTTACAAACTCCTCCTTATCCCTCCTCATACACAGCTACCTTCATACACGAGGGCATGGAACAAAGAACTCAATAACACAATAGAGGAGGATGATTGGTTTAAGTCTTTCGACCTGGTTAGACGCTCATCTGCGTCAGCCAGAGTACAAGAAATTCAGCTTAAACTCCACACTCGGTGGTACTACACGCCGGCCAGGTTACACCAGCTTTTTCCCACGGCTAACGCAGCTTGCTGGAGGGGCTGTGGGGCACAGGGCACACTCTCTCATATATGGTGGGCCTGCCCTAAATTAACCAACTTCTGGTCGACAGTAATAGAGGAGATCTCCACTAAACTGGAAACTAACATCCCACTTTCCCTCGAAACCTTGTTGTTTCTGAATCTACCTAAGATTGAGACAAGTCACGGTCGGGCTCTTCTTCTACTAATGTTAACTGGAGCCAAGAGACTCATCCCTAAATTGTGGAAATCTGTGGAGGTGCCATCCCTAGAGGACTGGCGCTCCTCTGTCAATGAGCTTCTGCTCTTAGAAAAATTACACTACTTTAAAAGCAAACAACTGCCTAAGTTTGAAATGATGATGGCTGTCTGGGACGCTGTCCCTGCGTGAGGATGACAGAGAGCATCCCGTCTCTCCTGTCAAAAGTCAAATCCCCCTAAAATGTTGGGCCAACCTATCAAGTGTTCTTCCCTACCCATTACCAGTTTTTTTTTTTTTTCTCTTCCCTCTCTTCTTGCCCTACTTCTTCTTCCTCAGTTTCCGCTCTCTTAAAACTTACGGTGCACTGCCAGATTATGTGTGTGCGCTAACTTAACCTACAATGTTTTACAGTATGTTTGTTATAATTTTTGTTAAACAAAAAAGAAAAAATGCAAGCTTACTGTCACATACCACACTCGTTGCTGAGTCCCACGCGTCCTCATGCTATTTCAATTATGTACAACCAAATACTTTTCTGTGACTCTGTATATTTATATGTTTTATTTAATAAAGCTTGTTTTAAAATAAAAAAAAATAAAAAAAAAAGTTCACTTTTTCACAAATTTTGTCACAAACTTTAGGTTTCCCACTGAAATTATTTACAAACAGCTTCTGCAATTATGGCACAAATGGTTGTAAATGCTTCTCTGGGATCCGCTTTTTCAGAAATAACAGACTTATATGGCTTTGTGGTTGCTTTTTGGTAATTAGAAGGCCGCTAAATGCCGCTGCGCACCACACGTCTTTTATGCCCAGGAGTGAAGGGGTTAATTAGGTAGCTTGTAGGGAGCTTGTAGGGTTAATTTTAGCTTTAGTGTAGTGTAGTAGACAACCCCAAGTATTGATCTAGGCCCATTTTGGTATATTTTATGCCACCATTTCACCGCCAAATGCGAGCAAATAAAAAAAAAACTTTACATTTTTCACAATTTTAGGTTTCTCACTGAAATTATTTACAAACAGCTTGTGCTATTATGGCAGAAATTGTTGTAAAAGCTTCTCTGGGATCCCCTTTGTTCAGAAATAGCAGACTTATATGGCTTTGGCTTTGCTTTTTGGTAATTAGAAGGCTGCTAAATGCTGCTGCACACCACACGTGAATTATGCCCAGCAGTGAAGGGGTTAAATTAGGTAGCTTGTAGGGAGCTTGCAGGGTTAATTTTAGAGATCAGCCTCCCACCTGACACATCCCACCCCCTGATCCCTCCCAAACAGCTCTCTTCCCTCCCCCACCCCACAATTGTTCCCGCCATCTTAAGTACTGGTAGAAAGTCTGCCAGTACTAAATAAAAGTTTTTTTGTTTTTTTTAAATAAAAATAATAAAATATTTTAGTTGTGATGGACCCCTGCCTTAGCACCAACCTCCCTGATCCCCACCTCCAGCTCTCTAACCCTCTCCCCTACCTAATTACCGCCATCTTGGGCACTGGCAGCTGTCTGCCAGTACCCAGTTTGGCCCCACAAACCAAAGTATTTTAATTTTATTTATTTTTATTTATAACTTTTATTTTTATTTTTTATTATTTCTGTAGTGTAGCAGCCCCCCCACAATACCCCCACCCCCTCCCAGATTTTTTTATATGTAAAAAAAAATAAAAAATTTTTTTTCCCCTTCCTTCATTGGTGTCAGTGTGGCTAATGTGTGCACGTGCACGCGCGCCCCCGTGCATGCGCGTGCGCATCGTGCACGCGCACACACGCTCCCTCCTCCCACCCGGACAATGGCACCATCGGCACCATCGCTACCGGTGCAGAGAGGGCCACAGAGTGGCTCTCTCTGCATCGGAGGCTTTTAACCCCTTAACGACCAAGGACGTACGCCACACGTCCTCAAAAAAAATACACTTAATGACCGAGGACGTGTGGCGTACGTCCTTGGTCTGTAAAGCAGCTGGAAGCGATCCTGCTCGCTTCCAGCTGCTTTCCGGTTATTGCAGTGATGCCTCGATATGGAGGCATCCTGCAATAACCCCCCTTGGCCATCCGATGCAGAGAGAGCCACTCTGTGGCCCTCTCTGCACCGGACATCGATGGCCGGTATCGTTGGTGGGTGGGAGCTTACGTGGGAGGCGGGTGGGCGGCCATCGATGTTGTGTATGGAGTGGAGGGGGGCGGGATCGGGGGCGGGACCCACGGGGGCGCGCACGGGAGCGCGCGCGTGCACGGGGGTTGGAGGGCGGGCGCGTGCACGGGGCGGGAGCGGGTGGGAACCGCTACACTACAGAAAAACATAGTAAAAAACAGAATTTATGTTTACCTGATAAATTACTTTCTCCAACGGTGTGTCCGGTCCACGGCGTCATCCTTACTTGTGGGATATTCTCTTCCCCAACAGGAAATGGCAAAGAGCCCAGCAAAGCTGGTCACATGATCCCTCCTAGGCTCCGCCTTCCCCAGTCATTCGACCGACGTAAAGGAGGAATATTTGCATAGGAGAAATCATATGATACCGTGGTGACTGTAGTTAAAGAAAATAAATCATCAGACCTGATTAAAAAACCAGGGCGGGCCGTGGACCGGACACACCGTTGGAGAAAGTAATTTATCAGGTAAACATAAATTCTGTTTTCTCCAACATAGGTGTGTCCGGTCCACGGCGTCATCCTTACTTGTGGGAACCAATACCAAAGCTTTAGGACACGGATGATGGGAGGGAGCAAATCAGGTCACCTAGATGGAAGGCACCACGGCTTGCAAAACCTTTCTCCCAAAAATAGCCTCAGAAGAAGCAAAAGTATCAAATTTGTTAAATTTAGTAAAAGTGTGCAGTGAAGACCAAGTCGCTGCCTTACATATCTGATCAACAGAAGCCTCGTTCTTGAAGGCCCATGTGGAAGCCACGGCCCTAGTGGAATGAGCTGTGATTCTTTCAGGAGGCTGCCGTCCGGCAGTCTCATAAGCCAATCTGATGATGCTTTTAAGCCAAAAAGAGAGAGAGGTAGAAGTTGCTTTTTGACCTCTCCTTTTACCAGAATAAACAACAAACAAGGAAGATGTTTGTCTGAAATCCTTTGTAGCATCTAAATAGAATTTTAGAGCACGAACTACATCCAAATTGTGCAACAAACGTTCCTTCTTTGAAACTGGATTCGGACACAAAGAAGGCACGACTATCTCCTGGTTAATGTTTTTGTTAGAAACAACTTTCGGAAGAAAACCAGGTTTAGTACGCAAAACCACCTTATCTGCATGGAACACCAGATAAGGAGGAGAACACTGCAGAGCAGATAACTCTGAAACTCTTCTAGCAGAAGAAATTGCAACCAAAAACAAAACTTTCCAAGATAATAACTTGATATCAACGGAATGTAGCAGAAATCTGTCCCTTCAAAGAACTTGCAGATAATCCTTTCTCCAAACCTTCTTGAAGAAAGGATAGAATCTTAGGAATTTTTATCTTGTTCCATGGGAATCCTTTAGATTCACACCAACAGATATATTTTTTCCATATTTTATGGTAGATTTTTCTAGTTACAGGCTTTCTGGCCTGAACAAGAGTATCAATGACAGAATCTGAGAACCCTCGCTTTGATAAAATCAAGCGTTCAATCTCCAAGCAGTCAGTTGGAGTGAGGCCAGATTCGGATGTTCAAACGGACCTTGAACAAGAAGGTCCTGTCTCAAAGGTAGCTTCCATGGTGGAGCCGATGACATATTCACCAGGTCTGCATACCAAGTCCTGCGTGGCCACGCAGGAGCTATCAAGATCACCGATGCCCTCTCCTGATTGATCCTGGCTACCAGCCTGGGGATGAGAGGAAACGGTGGGAATACATAAGCTAGATTGAAGGTCCAAGGTGCTACTAGTGCATCTACTAGAGTCGCCTTGGGATCCCTGGATCTGGACCCGTAGCAAGGAACCTTGAAGTTCTGACGAGAGGCCATCAGATCCATGTCTGGAATGCCCCACAATTGAGTTATTTGGGCAAAGATTTCCGGATGGAGTTCCCACTCCCCCGGATGAAATGTCTGACGACTCAGAAAATCCGCTTCCCAATTTTCCACTCCTGGGATGTGGATTGCAGACAAGTGGCAGGAGTGAGTCTCCGCCCATTGAATGATTTTGGTCACTTCTTCCATCGCCAGGGAACTCCTTGTTCCCCCCTGATGGTTGATATACGCAACAGTCGTCATGTTGTCTGATTGAAACCGTATGAATTTGGCCTTTGCTAGCTGAGGCCAAGCCTTGAGAGCATTGAATATCGCTCTCAGTTCCAGAATATTTATCGGGAGAAGAGATTCTTCCCGAGACCAAAGACCCTGAGCTTTCAGGGGTTCCCAGACCGCGCCCCAGCCCACCAGACTGGCATCGGTCGTGACAATGACCCACTCTGGTCTGCGGAAGCTCATCCCCTGTGACAGGTTGTCCAGGGTCAGCCACCAACGGAGTGAATCTCTGGTCCTCTGATCTACTTGTATCGTCGGAGACAAGTCTGTATAATCCCCATTCCACTGACTGAGCATGCACAGTTGCAATGGTCTCAGATGAATTCGCGCAAAAGGAACTATGTCCATTGCCGCGACCATCAAACCTATTACTTCCATGCACTGCGCTATGGAAGGAAGAAGAACAGAATGAAGTACTTGACAAGAGCTTAGAAGTTTTGATTTTCTGGCCTCTGTCAGAAAAATCCTCATTTCTAAGGAGTCTATTATTGTTCCCAAGAAGGGAACTCTTGTTGACGGAGATAGAGAACTTTTTTCTACGTTCACTTTCCACCCTTGAGATCTGAGAAAGGCCAGGACAATGTCCGTATGAGCCTTTGCTTGTGGTAGGGACGACGCTTGAATCAGTATGTCGTCCAAGTAAGGTACTACTGCAATGCCCCTTGGTCTTAGCACCGCTAGAAGGGACCCTAGTACCTTTGTGAAAATTCTTGGAGCAGTGGCTAATCCGAATGGAAGTGCCACAAACTGGTAATGCTTGTCCAGAAAGGCGAACCTTAGGAACCGATGATGTTCCTTGTGAATAGGAATATGTAGATACGCATCCTTTAAATCCACCGTGGTCATGAATTGACCTTCCTGGATGGTAGGAAGAATTGTCCGAATGGTTTCCATTTTGAACGATGGAACCTTGAGAAATTTGTTTAGGATCTTGAGATCTAAGATTGGTCTGAATGTTCCCTCTTTTTTGGGAACTATGAACAGATTGGAGTAGAATCCCATCCCTTGTTCTCCTAATGGAACAGGATGAATCACTCCCATTTTTAACAGGTCTTCTACACAATGTAAGAATGCCTGTCTTTTTATGTGGTCTGAAGACAATTGAGACCTGTGGAACCTCCCCCTTGGGGGTAGCTCCTTGAATTCCAGAAGATAATCTTGGGAGACTATTTCTAGCGCCCAAGGATCCAGAACATCTCTTGCCCAAGCCTGAGCGAAGAGAGAAAGTCTGCCCCCCACCAGATCCGGTCCCGGATCGGGGGCCAACATCTCATGCTGTCTTGGTAGCAGTGGCAGGTTTCTTGGCCTGCTTTCCTTTGTTCCAGCCTTGCATTGGCCTCCAGGCTGGCTTGGTTTGAGAAGTATTACCCTCTTGCTTAGAGGATGTAGAACTTGGAGCTGGTCCGTTTCTGCGAAAGGGACGAAAATTTGGTTTATTTTTAGCCTTAAAAGACCTATCCTGAGGAAGGGCGTGGCCCTTACCCCCAGTGATATCTGAAATAATCTCTTTCAAGTCAGGGCCAAACAGCGTTTTCCCCTTGAAAGGTATGTTAAGCAATTTGTTCTTGGAAGACGCATCCGCTGACCAAGATTTTAGCCAAAGCGCTCTGCGCGCCACAATAGCAAACCCCAAATTTTTCGCCGCTAATCTAGCCAATTGCAAAGTGGCGTCTAAAGTAAAAGAGTTAGCCAATTTAAGAGCATGAATTCTGTCCAAAATCTCCTCATAAGAAGAATCTTTATTGAGCGACTTTTCTAGTTCATCGAACCAGAAACACGCTGCTGTAGTGACAGGAACAATGCATGAAATTGGTTGTAGAAGGTAACCTTGCTGAACAAACATCTTTTTAAGCAAACCCTCTAATTTTTTATCCATAGGATCTTTGAAAGCACAACTATCTTCTATAGGGATAGTGGTGCGTTTGTTTAGAGTAGAAACCGCCCCCTCGACCTTGGGGACTGTCTGCCATATGTCCTTTCTGGGGTCGACCATAGGAAACAATTTCTTAAATATAGGGGGAGGGACAAAAGGTATGCCGGGCCTTTCCCATTCTTTGTTTACAATGTCCGCCACCCGCTTGGGTATAGGAAAAGCTTCGGGGGGCCCCGGGACCTCTAGGAACTTGTCCATCTTACATAATTTCTCTGGAATGACCAAATTGTCACAATCATCCAGAGTAGATAACACCTCCTTAAGCAGAGCGCAGAGATGTTCCAATTTAAATTTAAATGTAATCACATCAGGTTCAGCTTGTTGCGAAATTTTCCCTGAATCTGAAATTTCTCCCTCAGACAAAACCTCCCTGGCCCCCTCAGACTGGTGTAGGGGCATGTCAGAACCATTATCGTCAGCGTCCTCATGCTCTTCAGTATTTTCTAAAACAGAGCAGTCGCGCTTCCGCTGATAAGTGGGCATTTTGGCTAAAATGTTTTTGATAGAATTATCCATTACAGCCGTTAATTGTTGCATAGTAAGGAGTATTGGCACACTAGATGTACTAGGGGCCTCCTGTGTGGGCAAGACTGGCGTAGACAAAGGAGGGGATGATGCAGTACCATGCTTACTCCCCTCACTTGAGGAATCATCTTGGGCATCATTTTCTCTAAATTTTTTGTCACATACATCACATCTATTTAAATGAGAAGGAACCTTGGCTTCCTCACATACAGAACATAGTCTATCTGATAGTTCAGACATGTTAAACAGGCATAAACTTGATAACAAAGTACAAAAAACGTTTAAAAATAAAACCGTTACTGTCACTTTAAATTTTAAACTGAACACACTTTATTACTGAATATGTGAAAAAGTATGAAGGAATTGTTCAAAATTCACCAAAATTTCACCACAGTGTCTTAAAGCCTTAAAAGTATTGCACACCAAATTTGAAAGCTTTAACTCTTAAAATAACGGAACCGGAGCCGTTTTTACATTTAACCCCTATACAGTCCCTGGTATCTGCTTTGCTGAGACCCAACCAAGCCCAGAGGGGAATACGATACCAAATGACGCCTTCAGTAAGCTTTTTCTATGTATCTGAGCTCCTCACACATGCATCTGCATGCCTTGCTTCCCAAAAACAACTGCGCATTAGTGGCGCGAAAATGAGGCTCTGCCTATGATTAGAGAAGGCCCCCAGAGAAAAAGGTGTCCAATACAGTGCCTGCCGGTTATTCAACATAATTCCCAAGAATAAAATAACTCCTCAAAGCTATAAACTATTAAAAATGCTTATAAATCAATCGTTTTAGCCCAGAAAAATGTCTACCAGTCTTTAAAGCCCTTGTGAAGCCCTTTATTCTTATTTAATAAAAATGGCTTACCGGATCCCATAGGGAAAATGACAGCTTCCAGCATTACCAAGTCTTGTTAGAAATGTGTCATACCTCAAGCAGCAAAAGTCTGCTCACTGTTTCCCCCAACTGAAGTTAATTCCTCTCAACAGTCCTGTGTGGAAACAGCCATCGATTTTAGTAACGGTTGCTAAAATCATTTTCCTCTTACAAACAGAAATCTTCATCTCTTTTCTGTTTCAGAGTAAATAGTACATACCAGCACTATTTTAAAATAACAAACTCTTGATTGAAGAATAAAAACTACATTTAAACACCAAAAAACTCTAAGCCATCTCCGTGGAGATGTTGCCTGTACAACGGCAAAGAGAATGACTGGGGAAGGCGGAGCCTAGGAGGGATCATGTGACCAGCTTTGCTGGGCTCTTTGCCATTTCCTGTTGGGGAAGAGAATATCCCACAAGTAAGGATGACGCCGTGGACCGGACACACCTATGTTGGAGAAAGTATTTAAAAAAAATAAAGTTTAAACTTTAAAAAATATAATCTAAGGGATCTGGAAGGGGTGGGGGGTTGGTCTTGGTGGGGGGGAAAGCTACACTACAGAAAATTGCTTTTTTTTTTAATAAAATGGCAAATTTTTTGCAAAACTGGGTACTGGCAGACATCTGCCAGTACCCAAGATGGCGCCCATTAAGGCAGAGGGGAAGGGTTAGAGAGCTGTTAGGTGGGGGATCAGTGAGGTTGGGGTCTAAGGGGGGATCATACACATCAGCATATGTAAATATGCTTTTTTTTTTTTTTTTTTTTAAATGGCCAAATACCTTTTATTTTAGTACTGGCAGAGTTTCTGCCAGTACTTAAGATGGCGGGGACAATTGTGGGGTGGGGGAGGGAAGAGAGCTGTTTGGGAGGGATCAGGGGGTCTGATGTTTCAGGTGGGAGGCTGAGCTCTACACTAAAGATAAAATTAACCCTGCAAGCTCCCTACAAGCTACATAATTAACCCCTTCACTGCTAGCCATAATACACGTGTGATGCGCAGCGGCATTTAGAGGCCTTCTAATTACCAAAAAGCAATGCCAAAGCCATATATGTCTGCTATTTCTGAACAAAGGGGATCCCAGAGAAGCATTTACAACCATTTGTGCCATAATTGCACAAGCTGTTTGTAAATAATTTCAGTGAGAAACCTAAAATTGAGAAAAATTTAACTTTTTTTTTAATTTGATCGCATTTGGCGGTGAAATGGTGGCATAAAATATACCAAAATTGGCCTAGATCAATACTTGGGGTTGTCTACTACACTACACTAAAGCTAAAACTATCCCAAAAAGCTCCCTACATGCTCCCTAATTAACCCCTTCACTGCTGGGCATAATACACGTGTGGTGCGCAGTGGCATTTAGCGGCCTTCTAATTACCAAAAAGCAACGCCAAAGTCATATATGTCTGCTATTTCTGAACAAAGGGGATCCCAGATAAGAATTTACAACAATTTATGCCATAATTGCACAAGCTGTTTGTAAATAATTTAAGTTAGAAACCAAAAGTTTGTGAAAAAATTTGTGAAAAGTGAACGATTTTTTGTATTTGATTGCATTTGGCGGTGAAATGGTGGCATGAAATATACCAAAATGGGCCTAGATCAATACTTTGGGTTGTCTACTAAAAAAAATATATATACATGTCAATGGATATTCAGAGATTCCTGAAAGATATCAGTGTTCTAATGTAACTAGCGCTAATTTTGAAAAGAAATGGTTTGGAAATAGCAAAGTGCTACTTGTATTTATGGCCCTATAGTTTACAAAAAAAGCAAAGAACATGTAAACATTGGGTATTTCTAAATTCAGGACAAAATTTAGAAACTATTTAGCATGGGTGTTTTTTTGTGGTTGTAGATGTGTAACAGATTTTGGGGGTCAAAGTTAGAAAAAGTGTGTTTTTTTCCATTTTTTCCTCATATTTTATAATTTTTTTTATAGTAAATTATAAGATATGATGAAAATAATGGTATCTTTAGAAAGTCCATTTAATGGCGAGAAAAACGGTATATAATATGTGTGGGTACAGTAAATGAGTAAGAGGAAAATTACAGCTAAACACAAACACCTCAAAAATGTAAAAATAGCCTTGGTCCCAAACGGACAGAAAATGGAAAAGTGCTGTGGTCATTAAGGGGTTAAAGGGGTATTGCAGGATGCCTTCATATCGAGGCATCACTGCAATACCCTCAGAGCTGCTGGAAGCGATTGTGATCACTTCCAGCACTCTGTTAGACAACTGACGTACCAGGTACGTCTATTGTCATTAACAGTTAGTTTTTGCATGACGTACCTGGTACGTCAGTTGTCATTAAGGGGTTAATATAGTGTTTGCAATGCGGGAGGGCCTCTGTTTAGGTGTTAATAGGTAGTTTATGGGTGTTAGTGTATTTGTAACACTTTAGTTCTGAGTTTTATGTAACAGTTTTGTTGCGTAAAACTCATAACTACTGCTCTCAGATGGCGGTACAGATTTTGTTGTTATAGGCTGTAACGCAAGCTTTTTAGCCTCACTGCAATACTCGTAATGGCTGCGCTATGAAAGTCGCATGAAAAAAACTGAATTTATGCTTACCTGATAAATTTCTTTCTCTTGTGATGTATCGAGTCCACGGATTCATCCATACTTTAGGATATTCTCCTTCCCTACAGGAAGTGGCAGAGAGAGCACCCACAGCAGAGCTGTCTATATAGCTCCTCCCTTAGCTCCACCCCCCAGTCATTCGAGCGAAGGCTAGGAAGAAAAAGGAGAAACTATAGGGTGCAGTGGTGACTGAAGTTTTTTAAATAAAAATATACTACCTGTCTTAAATAGACAGGGCGGGCTGTGGACTCGATACATCACAAGAGAAAGAAATTTATCAGGTAAGCATAAATTCTGTTTTCTCTTGTAAGATGTATCGAGTCCATGGATTCATCCATACTTGTGGGATACCAATACCAAAGCTTTAGGACACGGATGAAGGGAGGGACAAGACAGGTTCCTTAAACAGAAGGCACCACTGCTTGTAGAACCTTTCTCCCAAAAATAGCCTCCGAAGAAGCAAAAGATTGTAAAATTTGGAAAAAGTATGAAGCGAAGACCAAGTCGCCACCTTACAAATCTGTTCAACAGAAGCCTCATTTTTAAAAGCCCATGTGGAAGCCACTGCTCTAGTAGAATGAGCAGTAATTCTTTCAGGAGGCTGCTGGCCAGCAGTCTCATAAGCCATACGGATGATGCTTTGCAGCCAAAAAGAAAGAGAGGTAGCCGTAGCCTTTTGACCTCTCCACTTACCAGAATAGACAACAAACAATGAAGATGTTTGACGGAAATCTTTGGTTGCTTGTAAGTAGAACTTTAAAGCACGAACCACATCAAGATTGTGCAACAGACGTTCCTTCTTTGAAGAAGGATTAGGACACAGCGAAGGAACAACAATTTCCTGATTGATATTCCTATTAGAAACAACCTTAGGAAGGAATCCAGGTTTGGTACGTAAAACCACCTTATCTGCATGGAAAATAAGATAAGGTGAGTCACACTGTAAAGCAGATAACTCAGAAACTCTTCGAGCCGAAGAGATAGCTACTAAAAACAAAACTTTCCAAGATAGAAACTTAATATCTATGGAATGCATAGGTTCAAACGAAACCCCTTGAAGAACTTTAAGAACCAAATTTAGGCTCCATGGCGGAGCAACAGGTTTAAATACAGGCTTGATCCTGACCAAGGCCTGACTAAACGCTTGAACGTCTGGGACATCTGCCAGACGTTTGTGTAAAAGAATAGACAAAGCAGATATTTGTCCCTTTAAGGAACTATCTGATAATCCCTTCTCCAATCCTTCTTGGAGAAAAGACAAAATTCTTGGAATCCTAATCTTACTCCATGAGTAACCCTTGGATTCACACCAACAAAGATATTAGCGCCAAATCTTATGATAGATTTTCCTGGTGACAGGCTTTCTAGCCTGAATCAGGGTATCAATGACCGACTCAGAGAAACCACGCTTTGATAGAATCAGCCGTTCAATCTCCAAGCAGTCAGACGCAGAGAAATACGATTTGGATGCTTGAACGGACCTTGGATTAGAAGGTCCTGCCTCATTGGCAGAGTCCACGGTGGAACAGATAACATGTCCACCAGGTCTGCATACCAAGTCCTGCGTGGCCACGCAGGCGCTATCAGAATCACCAAAGCTCTCTCCTGCTTGATTCTGGCAACCAGACGTGGGAGGAGAGGAAATGGTGGAAACACATAAGCCAGATTGAAGGACCAGGGCACTGCTAAAGCATCTATCAGTACCGCCTGGGGATCCCTGGACCTGGACTCGTAACGCGGAAGTTTGGCGTTCTGTCGGGACGCCATCAGATCCAATTCTGGTGTGCCCCATAGCTGAGTCAGCTGGGCAAATACCTCCGGATGGAGCTCACTTTAATCAAAGTAACACTTTAAACAAAAACGGTACTGTGCCTTTAAGAGAAAAAAAGCTGCACAAACTCTGCAAAACAGTGTAAAAAAGCAGTAAACACAACGAATTTTTTACAGTAGCATCATAAAGCCTTAGTAACTTTGCACAACTATGCAAATAAACAATTAACCCCTTAATGTAAAAACCGGATTGAAAAAACTTCAAAACCGGTAAAATAACGTTCAGCACCTTGCCACAGCTCTGCTGTGGCGCCTACCTGCCCTTTAGGAACGATTTGTGGGGGGAAAAACCTCTTTACAGCCCTCAAATACAGCTGGAATCTCTGGAGAAGTAGCTGGATGCTTCTGAGGTAAATAAACTGTGCAACTGAAAATAGGCCCCACCCACCTCACTCAATGTTATGGGGCCTAAAAAACACCACAGAGTGTTTCTTAAACTAGCCATGTGGGTTAATAACCCTTAAACAAGCCACAAAGACTCCTTAAAGTCCCTCAAAAAATGTTTTATTTGTAATTAAACAAAAACGTTTTTTCCTATTAGTGTCACCAGTAACTATTAGCCCTTTATGCAAGCTTGGATTCCTCTTTTACTGAATACAGCTTACCTTTCCCTCATGGGGATATTGCCAGCCTTTTCTAGAAATAACACAGTCTGTCTAGAAAAAAATAGACTGAACATACCTTAATGCAGTTTAGCCTACAAACTTTTCCCCCAACTGAAGTTTTCCTGTACTCTTCAGCCCTTGTGAGAACAGCAGTGGATCTTAGTTACAAAATGCTAAGATCATCATCCTGCTTGCAGAAATCTTCATCCCTTTTCTGCCAGAGAGTAAATAGTACACACCGGTACCATTTAAAATAACAAACTTTTGCTTGAGAAAATAAAAACTAACATTTTTGTCACCACACTCTTCTTTGCCCTTCCTAGCAGTTAAGCAGGCAGAGAGAATGACTGGGGGGTGGAGCTAAGGGAGGAGCTATATAGACAGCTCTGCTGTGGGTGCTCTATCTGCCACTTCCTGTAGGGAAGGAGAATATCCCACAAGTATGGATGAATCCGTGGACTCGATACATCTTACAAGAGAAACATAATTTTTTTTGAGTGCGGGACTGATGTTGCGTTACAGGCTAAAAGGCTTGCGGTACAGCTATACCAACAAGACTTGTAATGGCTGCGTTGCTGTTTTAATGCTGAAATGGCCTTTTTTCAGCGTTAAAACACGAATGCACAACTTGTAATCTAGGTGATAGTGACCTGTATGTGAAGCATTATCTGACCCCACATTTTGCTGGCTCCTTCCTCTAAGAAATGGAAGCATGAATAAAGAAAGGCAATGTGAGAGTGTGTTGTTTTTTTTTTTTTTATTAAATAGTTTTTTTATTGAATTTCATTTTGTTTTTAACATAACATGAATAACATTGCCACTTAACAATTGTGGGTTACATTCAAAAGAAAATACAAATACAAGTGTCAGCCACATTTGATAACACAAATTATAGTCATTTTGGTGGTTCTAATCAGTGTTGTTATGTGACCATAGAGGAGTTGAGAATAAATCTGAAGAGGGGGGAAAGAGGAAGGGAAAAGAAATTAAGGAGGGAGGAGGGGAGGGTGGAGGTAGTTTGAATAAGGTTTTGTGTCAAAGGTACTTATTAGGTTATCCTGTCGTTTTCTGGTCCCAGATAAATAAGATGTCTAAAATAAAATCAGCTTTTCCTTGAAAGGAATAGTGGAGTTTTTCTAGAGAGAGAATATGATCCACTTGCTTTAGCCACATTTGTAGGGTGGGTATTGTCGTTTTTTTCTAAAATCTAGGAATTAATTGCTTAGCACAATGTATCATACATTGTAACAATTTCCTACGATACAGACAGGAGATTTGGGGGAGGTCATTGAGGAGTATTGTTGAGGGACGTAGTTCGAGTGTTGTGTCTAGTATTGAGTTGATGTGTAAGGTGATGTTTTTATCTGAGGGCAATGCCAACAGATATGGGAGAGAGTACCTATTTCACCGCGACGCTCAGACAAAATGCTGATGGACATTTGTCCGACAGCATTCTGTCAGATGGACATTTGGCCGACGGACAGAATGCCGCAGCATTATCCTAGTTCGGCCGAGGGCCGATATGCTCCGGAGTGCTCTGTCTAATCAGAGCTTTGGGCGCCACAACCGCCTCTGGGAACCTAACCATGGCTCCCAGCCCGCACGTCTTGTAATTCTCTATCTGTGAAATTATCTATTTATCTATCTATCTATCAAATCTATCTATTTATATATCTATCTATTGAATCTATCTATCAAATTTAGCTATCTATTGATTGCATCTATTTATCTTTCTAATCTATCTATCTATCTATCTATCAAATCTATCTATCTACTTATCTCGTGGCCGGACTGTTATCTGACAGCCACTTGTGTGTCGGACAATTATCTGTCAGCCAAATGTCCGTCTGCCAAATGTCTGTCGGCCAAATGTCCGTCGGCTAACAGTCCAGCCACATTTCACCGCAAAGTCTCCAGCACATTGGAGAGGCACCATTGAAGATACTATGGAGTTAGTGAGGGGTGAGGTACCATCTTGATAGAATTTTGCAGTTTAGTTCTACAATGATTGGGGAAATGGATGCTTTCTTTTACAAAGATATGACGAGTCCACGGATTTCATCCTTACTTGTGGGATATTAACCTCCTGCTAACAGGAAGTGGCAAAGAGCACCACAGCAGAGCTTTATATATAGCCCCTCCCTTCCCCTCCACCCCCAGTCATTCTCTTTGCCTGTGTTATACTAGGAAGAGGTAAAGTGAGGTGTTAGTTTTAGTTTCTTCAATCAAGAAGTTTTTTATTTTAAATGGTACCGGTGTATACTATTTTCCTCAGGGGGATATGGAAGAAGATTTCTGCCCTGAGGTTGATGATCTTAGCAGCTGTAACTAAGATCCATGTTGGTTCCCACAGAGCTTCTGAAGGTAGTATAAGAGAGATCTTCAGTGTGGAGAACGGTGTCATTCATTGAGGTATGTTCAGTCCTTTATTTCTGAGGAGACTTGGTGTATCAGAACTGGCTGACATTTATTTCCCTTATAGGGAAGGGGTAAGCAGTAGACCTAGAAACAGAGGGTATTACTGGTAACCTGTATGTATTATTTGACATGATACTGGGCTTTATACATATTGCAGCATATATCAGGTGCAATAACAGAGACACTGGGAGAGGCAGCTTAACGGTTTGGGTTTTTATTAGTAAAAGAAATAACAAACGTTTCCATAAGCTGTTTTTGTATGATTATGTTTGGGGACCACATGGCTTTTGGCTGAACCGCTTCCCATGCGGTTGTATAGTCTGAGGTAAACATCGTCCATGATGGGCAGGGCCTATTTTCGCGCGCTCAGATGCGCAGTTCATCTGGCTGTGAAGGCAGCAGGCATTAGCTCCGGATGGGTGTACACTGATGTCCTGTTAACCGGACCATTACCAAGTAATTTTGCAGTTCCCTGGGGGAAGGTAGGCGCCACAGCAGAGCTGTGGCGAGGTGCAGGGGTTGTTTTTTGAAATCTAACACATTTTTTGCTATAAAGAACGTTTAGAGTTTAATTTTGCCCTTTTGCCTCAGGGTGCAATAATTTTTGGCACTATTGTGTATGTGTACCTAATTAGATAGTGTTATTTAACGTTTTTTTGGGCAGTTTGAAAAAATTGTACGCTTTTTTATTACTTAAAGGCGCAGTACACCTTTTTCTAAAAAGTGTTTAATTCAATAAAGTGTTTAACGACTACTGTGGTTATTACTAGTCTGTTCAACATGTCTGACATTGAGGAAACTCATTGCTCTATGTGTTTGGAAGCCATTGTGGAACCCCCTCTTACATTGTGTACCTCTTGTACTGAAAGGGCCTTACATTGTAAAAAGCATATTTTAGGTAAAGAAAGTGTGCCTAAGGATGATTCTCAGTCTGAAGAGAATCAGGATATGCCATCCAATTCTCCCCAAGTATCACAACCTTTAACGCCCACACAAGCGTCGCCAAGTACCTCTAGTGCGTCTAATTCTTTTACTCTGCAGGAGATGGCTGCAGTTATGTCAACTAACCTTACAGAGGTATTATCTGAATTACCAGTGTTGCAGGGTAAATGCAGTAGGTCAGGTATTAATGTGAATACTGAATCCTCTGATGCTTTATTGGATATTTCCGATGTACCCTCACAGTGCTCTGAGTTGGGGGTCAGGGAATTGCTGTCTGAGGGAGAACTTTCAGATTCAGGAAATGTGTTATCTCAGACAAATTCGGACATGATGTCTTTTAAATTTAAGCTTGAACACCTCCGCATGTTACTTAGGGAGGTTTTAGCGACTCTGGATGATTGTGATACTATTGTGATATCACCAGAGAAATTGTGTAAGATGGACAAATATCTAGAGGTGCCTACTTACACTGATGTTTTTCCAGTTCCTAAAAGAATTTTGGAAATTGTAAAGAAGGAATGGGATAGACCAGGTATACCGTTCTCTCCCCCTCCTTATTTTAAGAAAATGTTTCCTATATCAGATGCCATTCGGGAATCTTGGCAAACGGTCCCTAAGTTGGAGGGAGCTATTTCTACCCTGGCTAAGCGTACAACTATACCTATTGAGGACAGTTGTGCTTTCAAAGACCCTATGGATAAAAAGTTAGAGGGTCTTCTAAAGAAATTATTTATTCATCAGGGTTTCCTTTTACAACCTACGACTTGCATTGTTCCAGTAACTACTGCAGCAGCTTTTTGGTTTGAGGCTCTAGAAGAGTCGAGACTCCATTAGGTGACATTTTAGATAGAATTAAGGCTCTCAAGCTAGCTAATTTTTTTTTTTTTTACTTTTATTGAGGTTTTCAGTTAATACAACAATAACCATAAGTTGACAGGTTACATAGATAAAGTGTGGTACCATAAACATATTTACGTTCTGACACTAGTATATAGTATATGCAACTAACACAAATAACAAAATCTTATCAAATAATGCTAAAATTGACACAATAATATCTGCGCTTAATATTGTAATTTGGAACCTCATTTTAGACAGTCACTCATGGACCAAGATATAGGATACCGTAAGCAACAAATATTAGCAAATATATTAATGAAGATGATGATTATTACCGCCTCAAAACAAAGCATACATAAATGTAAAACTTATGAAGAGATCCGGAGATAAAAAACAGTGTCACTACTTAAGAGTATTGCGTGTTCTCTATTACCCTAAAGTGCCATGAATATTAATCAAGATTAATTGAAACCTCCCATATTATAACTAAATAACTAAATAAATAGACCTCCTCAAGAACTAATAGGCCTCTCCTGGACCTGTGTGAAGTGGTAAGGTTCAATGGAGGTTAGATGGTTAGGTTTTTTATCCCTCTTGGACTCGGTAGGGCAAAGGAAACTAAATAAATATTAAAAGAATATAACAATGATATCTATGAGTGGGATGTAGTGGTATAGTGAGTAAGCTAAATAATAATACAGGAATCACCATATGGAAAGGAGGTTTGGTAGGTATACTCGCAATGCGCTTAATGTGCTATGCCTAATCTTGGATAAGATGAATTATTTTAGTAGGGCTTAAAGGATCCGTGTGTAAGCATGTAACAATCAAGGCTAATGGCCACTCCATTGTAGAGGGGTGCAGGACTGATTAACATCTTAAAGATGAAATACTAGACCCCCCCATAGAGTCCCACTATAGGCAAATAATTGGTAGTCACTAGCTCTGTTCAGTGGGGGTTTGGGATTAGAGGGGGCAGAATAATTTATGATTTGAGACACTATTTCCATCTGAGACTACTGGTGCCTTTTGTGTTCAGATTAACTATGTAGGGGCACTAGATAATAATGGTGGAATATATCTTGCAGATGGGTTATGTCTAAAACATCCCCAAAATCTCACATCTATGTACCCATTATACCTTTCAGAAATTTAGAGTAGTACCTAGTAAATATAGAGAGTGGTTCAGGGTTTGGATGATAGTTTCCATAATAGTAATCTAGGGAGATAAAACGAAACCAAACTAGTCTAACTGAGCATTAGAAAGCTGAAGGCATAATTAGATGCTTAAGCACCCCTGGGAAATTATACAATATTATGATATTCAACCATATCATCAGATCAATAAAAATAAAAATAAACATGAACATGAGGTTGTAGGGATCATACACATAATCCTTGGCGCACAGTGCCGATCAGGGTAGTTTGCAAATAAGTGAATTGTTGACCAGAACAAGTCCCTTGGGGAAGGTGAGACTGCCAATTGAAATGTCAGACTTTGACAACAGCGTCAATTTTCAGACCGTATAATAAAGTCCTCATAGGCTGTGCAACACTGCTGTAAACCCTAATTGGACAGCACGGGTGTAGCCCTGGTGTGGATGAATCTCTCTCAACCTATTCCCCTCTGTTCAGTGTGGCAAGCTCGTATGGGATTATGGAGTTCTAAATTAGGCAAATGTCCAACTGAGTGTTTGAATCTCATCTTACCTCCCGCTACCAGACATCTCCTGTTGTCAAAGCCGGAGCAGAGTTCCTTTCTCACCCTGTCTCTGGATGAAGTCAAGACCAAAGACACATGGGCCGGAACGATCCCCCTCCTCAGGTGCGACCGCTCTAGCCCCGTGGATCCGCCAATATTCCACTGTCCCCCAGCGGCTGTAGCTTTATTTTCCGGTGCATGATTGGGAAACCGCTCCTCGTCTGGAGCTGATGTAGTATCCGCCCAGGGCTCCGGTACAGTTGAGCCTGGTTCACAAGCTGCACCCTGCTCCACAGTGTCAGACATTTCTCCTGGGGCCACTGGACTCTCTATCTGGAATTCTAATGTAAGCAGAGGCGGTGTAGAAGCGGCAGTTTCGGGAACTTTCGGTCTGCTGGTGTTGGGGATCTCTGTATCGTTAGCCCCTACCACGCTAGGTATAGGAGCATCATCCGGTTCCATGTTCAGCTGATGTTTTGGTTCCGCTGTTACCACAACGATGTTTAGGGCATTCAGAAGCAGGTCACACAGGTCCCTCTCCAAGGCCCAGAAGTGTTAATCAAGGCTCCTCAGAGGAGGAGGATCATGATTTGTTCATCCTAAAACTATTGGAATTTGTCCTCAAATACAATTTCTTCACCTTTGCCAACCAGTTTTACCTACAAGTTCAAGGGACGGCGATGGGCACGGCCTGTGCCCCTACCTACGCCAACCTGTTCTTAGGTTTCTGGGAGAAACATGTGGTATTCAACGATATTCATTCTACCAAAACGGATAAAATACCTTTCTGGATTCGGTACATAGATGACATTCTGTTTATGTGGGAAGGAAGTAAGGAAGAACTAGAGATTTTCCTTCATAATCTCAATCAGAATGATCTAAACATCAAGTTAACATATACGATGAGCCAAAAAGAGATAGATTTCCTAGATCTTACAATTTTTAAAGATCAGGAGGGACGAATACAAACTAATCTCTACAGAAAAGAAACAGCAACTAACAGCATATTGCATAACAGCAGCTCCCACGCCCCCGGAACCACCAAATCATTACCGGTTGGGGAATTTCTAAGGATAAGAAGGAATTGTAGCAATATACATCTTTTCAACGAGCAAGCCAGACTTCTAGAGCAACGATTAGAGGACAGAGGATATAGCAAAAGAAATATCAAAAGAGACAAAAATAGGGCAATTCATACCAATCGAACAGAATTACTACACAAAAAGACCAAGAGGAAAGATGAACAAACCAGATTAATTTTAACATACAATCCACAAGTGCAAGCTATAAATGATATACTGAACAAGCACTGGCATATCCTTACCTTAGACCCAGATCTAAAGCCAATTGTAGGAGAAAAGATACAAATAGGATACAGGAGAACCCAGAACATAAAAGACATGGTATCCCGCAGCCACTACCAAGTGGGGAAAACAAGAACTGCCATTCGGGCAGGATCTTTCTCATGCGGCACTTGCTCCTCATGTAAATATATCCGTAGAACGGATATGATTCAAGATAGGTTTGGCCACACACACAAAATCAAGAATTACATCAGCTGCACATCGGATAATGTAATATACGTATTATCTTGCAGCTGTTCCAAGATCTATGTTGGAATGACCAGCCGACAGCTCAAAGTCAGACTACAGGAGCATGTAAGAAACATTAAAAATGCTGCAAAGGACCTAGAAGATGGAAAAACCATAACCTCAGTGGCTCTCCATTTTCTTAAACGCCATTTCTCTAACCCGAGAGAGTTAAAGTGCCAAGGAATAGAAAAGATATCCTTAGGCATTAGAGGGGACAATATAGAACAGGCCCTGTTAAGAGCAGAGTGTAGATGGATATATCTACTAGACAGTGTGTATCCAAAGGGATTAAATGAACAAAACAACTATTATTGTTTTCTGTAAAATGAACAAATCCAGAGATTAACAAGAACTTTGGATACATACACTTATACACATTCAAATAGGGCATCCCATGATGTGAGAATGAGCTATAATACTACTAGGATTCAAAAAGGGAAAACTTGAGAAGTACCAGTTATTAAAAAAGGATATATAATAAAACAAATGTAATTCTACTCCAACCCTTATACAGTCCGGATAAAACTGTTTACTAACTATTAGAAACCGCACAAGAGTGGGACCTTAAGGTCGTTCAATAACATAAAATGGGAACCATAAATGAACAGGTTCCATTTACCACTTTCATTGTTTGACTTATCAATATATAATCAATCATAAACTTGATAAAAACCTACCCTTTCCTTCACTTTCTTGCAGCAATGCAAATGTTGCACTTTATAATTTTCTTACACACTCTATGGTGTAAGTACACCCACCAAGGTAATATTAAGTGTTACCCTAAGTTTGAGAAGTTCAGATTTATTCAGATCTGTTTGCATTCACTAATAAAATTGTTCGGATAGCCCTGGATATATTAGAACTGGGCACCTGTTTGCACATTACCAACACACTATTTAAATTATAATTCTGTTTTGGGACCTAGAACTTAACTAGGATAAACAATACTTTATTTGATAAAGTGTTTCACTCTTTTTCATCCACACATAAATGGGGCACTAGTTTTCTTTTTACTTCATGATCACATATTTTTCACCTTTACACGGTATCACTATTTATAACAGGAGTACATCCTGATCTCATTCACATCACAAATGGTCTCACACCTTGTTCCCTTCATAACATCACTTTTCACCAATGATTATACAGTAAATCATGAAAGTGTTTTCTTCGTCTATTTTTATTTATTTTTGATTACGATCTGATTACTATTAGGTCTCCTATATGGGAGAACGGCTCAATTTGGAGATGTCAACCCCTGTAATCGAGTGAGTTAACAACCTCATATCTCCTTCAGAATCCCATCTCACTTAGCAATATAACCCCTGTCACTCGCATAAGCATTTCACTCGGGTATTCAGAATTAAAGACAGATATCTAATAAAACCTGATAGAAATGGCGAACCTGATACACACCCCCTTCACCTACTAATACAATAGGAGAAGAAGGGAACCAATCACTATAGCCGAAGGGGAAGAGCCTCCCATCTGTCAGCCAATAAAAAGCCCCAAGATCGGCGGGCGCCCCACCTTTGACAAAGCCTTTTGTGGCGAAACATGTCAGGGCAGCCGGAGAATATTTCTCCTTTTTAACTAATACAACAGTGTGATTTGGTGTATGAATGTCTAATTAGAAAATAACTTAAAAAGGTATATGCGTGTGAGAGTGTGTGTAGTGAAGATATCCAAGCCGTATACCATTTGCTAATTATTTATATCAGCACCTTTCAAATCGCTACCTTAAATAATAGGTGTACTTTGAATTGATACATTATGGTAAGGGGGCTTCAATGCTTCCATAGCCTAAAATACTAAGTGACCTACTTACTTGAAAAGACTTGGGAGGTTTAACGGTAATAATTTTCATTCCCGAGTCTAAAACACCTGCTCTGCTATTTGTTAATGGTAACTACACATAATTTATCGGCAGAACAAGCCAAATACTCCTAACCAGCATACAATACTTATCTAGGAGATACACCAGATCGAACTTGGGGGTTAATATTGACAGTGATTACTGGTGGTGTACGCTGCAAATTTTAAGCATATGTAAGGGAACGTATGTTAGTATCACTGACACAACGGAAGTCTGTGCATACGTAACTAATTAAGGGAATTATTCTGATACCTCAGTTGTAAAGTTAGTAGCACTGACACAACGGAGGTCAGTGCATCGGTAACAAACTAAAGGAAATCATTTTGATACCGCAGTTGTCGTTTTACAGCTGAGTTTTGCCCGAAATTATTATAAAAAGTTCTCATCAAGATGCCAAGTGCAATTACACAAGTATAAGCACCGTACACTGCAATATTTATCTGTTTATATTAGGTATTCTCATCCAGTATTAAATAAACTAATATTGTACCGGATTAATGTGTATGTTTAGCTCTCTGAATGGAATCCCATTAATATAACTATTGGTACCCATAATAACTCTAATTAACCCATAGAGCTATCCACATACGATTACTGAATATTTATAATACCAGATTAACACTAGAAAACCCAAGATTTTATTATCCCTACAAGTAGGGGAATACTCCTGAACCCCTGTGTGTAAGTGGGTATAACGATATATAAAAGGGTTCAATATCGTCTTATAAATACCACCTCACAGTACAATAACATCACCCTAACCTAGGATGATGCTGTAGATAATTCCCCCAGTTTAATCTCTCTCAACCTATTCCCCTCTGTTCAGTGTGGCAAGCTCGTATGGGATTATGGAGTTCTAAATTAGGCAAATGTCCAACTGAGTGTTTGAATCTCATCTTACCTCCCGCTACCAGACATCTCCTGTTGTCAAAGCCGGAGCAGAGTTCCTTTCTCACCCTGTCTCTGGATGAAGTCAAGACCAAAGACACATGGGCCGGAACGATCCCCCTCCTCAGGTGCGACCGCTCTAGCCCCGTGGATCCGCCAATGTTCCACTGTCCCCCAGCGGCTGTAGCTTTATTTTCCGGTGCATGATTGGGAAACCGCTCCTCGTCTGGAGCTGATGTAGTATCCGCCCAGGGCTCCGGTACAGTTGAGCCTGGTTCACGAGCTGCACCCTGCTCCACAGTGTCAGACATTTCTCCTGGGGCCACTGGACTCTCTATCTGGAATTCTAATGTAAGCAGAGGCGGTGTAGAAGCGGCAGTTTCGGGAACTTTCGGTCTGCTGGTGTTGGGGATCTCTGTATCGTTAGCCCCTACCACGCTAGGTATAGGAGCATCATCCGGTTCCATGTTCAGCTGATGTTTTGGTTCCGCTGTTACCACAACAATGTTTAGGGCATTCAGAAGCAGGTCACACAGGTCCCTCTCCAAGGCCCAGAAGTGTTAATCAAGGCTCCTCAGAGGAGGAGGATCATGATTTGTTCATCCTAAAACTATTGGAATTTGTCCTCAAATACAATTTCTTCACCTTTGCCAACCAGTTTTACCTACAAGTTCAAGGGACGGCGATGGGCACGGCCTGTGCCCCTACCTACGCCAACCTGTTCTTAGGTTTCTGGGAGAAACATGTGGTATTCAACGATATTCATTCTACCAAAACGGATAAAATACCTTTCTGGATTCGGTACATAGATGACATTCTGTTTATGTGGGAAGGAAGTAAGGAAGAACTAGAGATTTTCCTTCATAATCTCAATCAGAATGATCTAAACATCAAGTTAACATATACGATGAGCCAAAAAGAGATAGATTTCCTAGATCTTACAATTTTTAAAGATCAGGAGGGACGAATACAAACTAATCTCTACAGAAAAGAAACAGCAACTAACAGCATATTGCATAACAGCAGCTCCCACGCCCCCGGAACCACCAAATCATTACCGGTTGGGGAATTTCTAAGGATAAGAAGGAATTGTAGCAATATACATCTTTTCAACGAGCAAGCCAGACTTCTAGAGCAACGATTAGAGGACAGAGGATATAGCAAAAGAAATATCAAAAGAGACAAAAATAGGGCAATTCATACCAATCGAACAGAATTACTACACAAAAAGACCAAGAGGAAAGATGAACAAACCAGATTAATTTTAACATACAATCCACAAGTGCAAGCTATAAATGATATACTGAACAAGCACTGGCATATCCTTACCTTAGACCCAGATCTAAAGCCAATTGTAGGAGAAAAGATACAAATAGGATACAGGAGAACCCAGAACATAAAAGACATGGTATCCCGCAGCCACTACCAAGTGGGGAAAACAAGAACTGCCATTCGGGCAGGATCTTTCTCATGCGGCACTTGCTCCTCATGTAAATATATCCGTAGAACGGATATGATTCAAGATAGGTTTGGCCACACACACAAAATCAAGAATTACATCAGCTGCACATCGGATAATGTAATATACGTATTATCTTGCAGCTGTTCCAAGATCTATGTTGGAATGACCAGCCGACAGCTCAAAGTCAGACTACAGGAGCATGTAAGAAACATTAAAAATGCTGCAAAGGACCTAGAAGATGGAAAAACCATAACCTCAGTGGCTCTCCATTTTCTTAAACGCCATTTCTCTAACCCGAGAGAGTTAAAGTGCCAAGGAATAGAAAAGATATCCTTAGGCATTAGAGGGGACAATATAGAACAGGCCCTGTTAAGAGCAGAGTGTAGATGGATATATCTACTAGACAGTGTGTATCCAAAGGGATTAAATGAACAAAACAACTATTATTGTTTTCTGTAAAATGAACAAATCCAGAGATTAACAAGAACTTTGGATACATACACTTATACACATTCAAATAGGGCATCCCATGATGTGAGAATGAGCTATAATACTACTAGGATTCAAAAAGGGAAAACTTGAGAAGTACCAGTTATTAAAAAAGGATATATAATAAAACAAATGTAATTCTACTCCAACCCTTATACAGTCCGGATAAAACTGTTTACTAACTATTAGAAACCGCACAAGAGTGGGACCTTAAGGTCGTTCAATAACATAAAATGGGAACCATAAATGAACAGGTTCCATTTACCACTTTCATTGTTTGACTTATCAATATATAATCAATCATAAACTTGATAAAAACCTACCCTTTCCTTCACTTTCTTGCAGCAATGCAAATGTTGCACTTTATAATTTTCTTACACACTCTATGGTGTAAGTACACCCACCAAGGTAATATTAAGTGTTACCCTAAGTTTGAGAAGTTCAGATTTATTCAGATCTGTTTGCATTCACTAATAAAATTGTTCGGATAGCCCTGGATATATTAGAACTGGGCACCTGTTTGCACATTACCAACACACTATTTAAATTATAATTCTGTTTTGGGACCTAGAACTTAACTAGGATAAACTATACTTTATTTGATAAAGTGTTTCACTCTTTTTCATCCACACATAAATGGGGCACTAGTTTTCTTTTTACTTCATGATCACATATTTTTCACCTTTACACGGTATCACTATTTATAACAGGAGTACATCCTGATCTCATTCACATCACAAATGGTCTCACACCTTGTTCCCTTCATAACATCACTTTTCACCAATGATTATACAGTAAATCATGAAAGTGTTTTCTTCGTCTATTTTTATTTATTTTTGATTACGATCTGATTACTATTAGGTCTCCTATATGGGAGAACGGCTCAATTTGGAGATGTCAACCCCTGTAATCGAGTGAGTTAACAACCTCATATCTCCTTCAGAATCCCATCTCACTTAGCAATATAACCCCTGTCACTCGCATAAGCATTTCACTCGGGTATTCAGAATTAAAGACAGATATCTAATAAAACCTGATAGAAATGGCGAACCTGATACACACCCCCTTCACCTACTAATACAATAGGAGAAGAAGGGAACCAATCACTATAGCCGAAGGGGAAGAGCCTCCCATCTGTCAGCCAATAAAAAGCCCCAAGATCGGCGGGCGCCCCACCTTTGACAAAGCCTTTTGTGGCGAAACATGTCAGGGCAGCCGGAGAATATTTCTCCTTTTTAACTAATACAACAGTGTGATTTGGTGTATGAATGTCTAATTAGAAAATAACTTAAAAAGGTATATGCGTGTGAGAGTGTGTGTAGTGAAGATATCCAAGCCGTATACCATTTGCTAATTATTTATATCAGCACCTTTCAAATCGCTACCTTAAATAATAGGTGTACTTTGAATTGATACATTATGGTAAGGGGGCTTCAATGCTTCCATAGCCTAAAATACTAAGTGACCTACTTAATTGAAAAGACTTGGGAGGTTTAACGGTAATAATTTTCATTCCCGAGTCTAAAACACCTGCTCTGCTATTTGTTAATGGTAACTACACATAATTTATCGGCAGAACAAGCCAAATACTCCTAACCAGCATACAATACTTATCTAGGAGATACACCAGATCGAACTTGGGGGTTAATATTGACAGTGATTACTGGTGGTGTACGCTGCAAATTTTAAGCATATGTAAGGGAACGTATGTTAGTATCACTGACACAACGGAAGTCTGTGCATACGTAACTAATTAAGGGAATTATTCTGATACCTCAGTTGTAAAGTTAGTAGCACTGACACAACGGAGGTCAGTGCATCGGTAACAAACTAAAGGAAATCATTTTGATACCGCAGTTGTCGTTTTACAGCTGAGTTTTGCCCGAAATTATTATAAAAAGTTCTCATCAAGATGCCAAGCGCAATTACACAAGTATAAGCACCGTACACTGCAATATTTATCTGTTTATATTAGGTATTCTCATCCAGTATTAAATAAACTAATATTGTACCGGATTAATGTGTATGTTTAGCTCTCTGAATGGAATCCCATTAATATAACTATTGGTACCCATAATAACTCTAATTAACCCATAGAGCTATCCACATACGATTACTGAATATTTATAATACCAGATTAACACTAGAAAACCCAAGATTTTATTATCCCTACAAGTAGGGGAATACTCCTGAACCCCTGTGTGTAAGTGGGTATAACGATATATAAAAGGGTTCAATATCGTCTTATAAATACCACCTCACAGTACAATAACATCACCCTAACCTAGGATGATGCTGTAGATAATTCCCCCAGTTTAATCTCTCTCAACCTATTCCCCTCTGTTCAGTGTGGCAAGCTCGTATGGGATTATGGAGTTCTAAATTAGGCAAATGTCCAACTGAGTGTTTGAATCTCATCTTACCTCCCGCTACCAGACATCTCCTGTTGTCAAAGCCGGAGCAGAGTTCCTTTCTCACCCTGTCTCTGGATGAAGTCAAGACCAAAGACACATGGGCCGGAACGATCCCCCTCCTCAGGTGCGACCGCTCTAGCCCCGTGGATCCGCCAATGTTCCACTGTCCCCCAGCGGCTGTAGCTTTATTTTCCGGTGCATGATTGGGAAACCGCTCCTCGTCTGGAGCTGATGTAGTATCCGCCCAGGGCTCCGGTACAGTTGAGCCTGGTTCACGAGCTGCACCCTGCTCCACAGTGTCAGACATTTCTCCTGGGGCCACTGGACTCTCTATCTGGAATTCTAATGTAAGCAGAGGCGGTGTAGAAGCGGCAGTTTCGGGAACTTTCGGTCTGCTGGTGTTGGGGATCTCTGTATCGTTAGCCCCTACCACGCTAGGTATAGGAGCATCATCCGGTTCCATGTTCAGCTGATGTTTTGGTTCCGCTGTTACCACAACAATGTTTAGGGCATTCAGAAGCAGGTCACACAGGTCCCTCTCCAAGGCCCAGAAGTGTTAATCAAGGCTCCTCAGAGGAGGAGGATCATGATTTGTTCATCCTAAAACTATTGGAATTTGTCCTCAAATACAATTTCTTCACCTTTGCCAACCAGTTTTACCTACAAGTTCAAGGGACGGCGATGGGCACGGCCTGTGCCCCTACCTACGCCAACCTGTTCTTAGGTTTCTGGGAGAAACATGTGGTATTCAACGATATTCATTCTACCAAAACGGATAAAATACCTTTCTGGATTCGGTACATAGATGACATTCTGTTTATGTGGGAAGGAAGTAAGGAAGAACTAGAGATTTTCCTTCATAATCTCAATCAGAATGATCTAAACATCAAGTTAACATATACGATGAGCCAAAAAGAGATAGATTTCCTAGATCTTACAATTTTTAAAGATCAGGAGGGACGAATACAAACTAATCTCTACAGAAAAGAAACAGCAACTAACAGCATATTGCATAACAGCAGCTCCCACGCCCCCGGAACCACCAAATCATTACCGGTTGGGGAATTTCTAAGGATAAGAAGGAATTGTAGCAATATACATCTTTTCAACGAGCAAGCCAGACTTCTAGAGCAACGATTAGAGGACAGAGGATATAGCAAAAGAAATATCAAAAGAGACAAAAATAGGGCAATTCATACCAATCGAACAGAATTACTACACAAAAAGACCAAGAGGAAAGATGAACAAACCAGATTAATTTTAACATACAATCCACAAGTGCAAGCTATAAATGATATACTGAACAAGCACTGGCATATCCTTACCTTAGACCCAGATCTAAAGCCAATTGTAGGAGAAAAGATACAAATAGGATACAGGAGAACCCAGAACATAAAAGACATGGTATCCCGCAGCCACTACCAAGTGGGGAAAACAAGAACTGCCATTCGGGCAGGATCTTTCTCATGCGGCACTTGCTCCTCATGTAAATATATCCGTAGAACGGATATGATTCAAGATAGGTTTGGCCACACACACAAAATCAAGAATTACATCAGCTGCACATCGGATAATGTAATATACGTATTATCTTGCAGCTGTTCCAAGATCTATGTTGGAATGACCAGCCGACAGCTCAAAGTCAGACTACAGGAGCATGTAAGAAACATTAAAAATGCTGCAAAGGACCTAGAAGATGGAAAAACCATAACCTCAGTGGCTCTCCATTTTCTTAAACGCCATTTCTCTAACCCGAGAGAGTTAAAGTGCCAAGGAATAGAAAAGATATCCTTAGGCATTAGAGGGGACAATATAGAACAGGCCCTGTTAAGAGCAGAGTGTAGATGGATATATCTACTAGACAGTGTGTATCCAAAGGGATTAAATGAACAAAACAACTATTATTGTTTTCTGTAAAATGAACAAATCCAGAGATTAACAAGAACTTTGGATACATACACTTATACACATTCAAATAGGGCATCCCATGATGTGAGAATGAGCTATAATACTACTAGGATTCAAAAAGGGAAAACTTGAGAAGTACCAGTTATTAAAAAAGGATATATAATAAAACAAATGTAATTCTACTCCAACCCTTATACAGTCCGGATAAAACTGTTTACTAACTATTAGAAACCGCACAAGAGTGGGACCTTAAGGTCGTTCAATAACATAAAATGGGAACCATAAATGAACAGGTTCCATTTACCACTTTCATTGTTTGACTTATCAATATATAATCAATCATAAACTTGATAAAAACCTACCCTTTCCTTCACTTTCTTGCAGCAATGCAAATGTTGCACTTTATAATTTTCTTACACACTCTATGGTGTAAGTACACCCACCAAGGTAATATTAAGTGTTACCCTAAGTTTGAGAAGTTCAGATTTATTCAGATCTGTTTGCATTCACTAATAAAATTGTTCGGATAGCCCTGGATATATTAGAACTGGGCACCTGTTTGCACATTACCAACACACTATTTAAATTATAATTCTGTTTTGGGACCTAGAACTTAACTAGGATAAACTATACTTTATTTGATAAAGTGTTTCACTCTTTTTCATCCACACATAAATGGGGCACTAGTTTTCTTTTTACTTCATGATCACATATTTTTCACCTTTACACGGTATCACTATTTATAACAGGAGTACATCCTGATCTCATTCACATCACAAATGGTCTCACACCTTGTTCCCTTCATAACATCACTTTTCACCAATGATTATACAGTAAATCATGAAAGTGTTTTCTTCGTCTATTTTTATTTATTTTTGATTACGATCTGATTACTATTAGGTCTCCTATATGGGAGAACGGCTCAATTTGGAGATGTCAACCCCTGTAATCGAGTGAGTTAACAACCTCATATCTCCTTCAGAATCCCATCTCACTTAGCAATATAACCCCTGTCACTCGCATAAGCATTTCACTCGGGTATTCAGAATTAAAGACAGATATCTAATAAAACCTGATAGAAATGGCGAACCTGATACACACCCCCTTCACCTACTAATACAATAGGAGAAGAAGGGAACCAATCACTATAGCCGAAGGGGAAGAGCCTCCCATCTGTCAGCCAATAAAAAGCCCCAAGATCGGCGGGCGCCCCACCTTTGACAAAGCCTTTTGTGGCGAAACATGTCAGGGCAGCCGGAGAATATTTCTCCTTTTTAACTAATACAACAGTGTGATTTGGTGTATGAATGTCTAATTAGAAAATAACTTAAAAAGGTATATGCGTGTGAGAGTGTGTGTAGTGAAGATATCCAAGCCGTATACCATTTGCTAATTATTTATATCAGCACCTTTCAAATCGCTACCTTAAATAATAGGTGTACTTTGAATTGATACATTATGGTAAGGGGGCTTCAATGCTTCCATAGCCTAAAATACTAAGTGACCTACTTAATTGAAAAGACTTGGGAGGTTTAACGGTAATAATTTTCATTCCCGAGTCTAAAACACCTGCTCTGCTATTTGTTAATGGTAACTACACATAATTTATAGGCAGAACAAGCCAAATACTCCTAACCAGCATACAATACTTATCTAGGAGATACACCAGATCGAACTTGGGGGTTAATATTGACAGTGATTACTGGTGGTGTACGCTGCAAATTTTAAGCATATGTAAGGGAACGTATGTTAGTATCACTGACACAACGGAAGTCTGTGCATACGTAACTAATTAAGGGAATTATTCTGATACCTCAGTTGTAAAGTTAGTAGCACTGACACAACGGAGGTCAGTGCATCGGTAACAAACTAAAGGAAATCATTTTGATACCGCAGTTGTCGTTTTACAGCTGAGTTTTGCCCGAAATTATTATAAAAAGTTCTCATCAAGATGCCAAGCGCAATTACACAAGTATAAGCACCGTACACTGCAATATTTATCTGTTTATATTAGGTATTCTCATCCAGTATTAAATAAACTAATATTGTACCGGATTAATGTGTATGTTTAGCTCTCTGAATGGAATCCCATTAATATAACTATTGGTACCCATAATAACTCTAATTAACCCATAGAGCTATCCACATACGATTACTGAATATTTATAATACCAGATTAACACTAGAAAACCCAAGATTTTATTATCCCTACAAGTAGGGGAATACTCCTGAACCCCTGTGTGTAAGTGGGTATAACGATATATAAAAGGGTTCAATATCGTCTTATAAATACCACCTCACAGTACAATAACATCACCCTAACCTAGGATGATGCTGTAGATAATTCCCCCAGTATATTCAGCAGGGTGGCAATTCTATTTTATTTAAACTACAGAGTGGTACTGATGTTATAATGTACTATTTGCACCTAAAAATAACATAGTTTATCCCCCTTTTTTTAACCACTTACTGACAGTTCGGTTGACCAATACCGAAGTGGTTAATACTGTACTAAGCACTCTTTAGTGATAAGACCAAAGTGGGGTATTTAAGAAAATATTTATTAGGATACCCCGAATTTACAAATAGCAGGTGGGGACTTCTACAACCTGGGTCCTTAACATTAGAGTATTATCACTCACACTCCTCTCACAGAGGACAAACATAACTATTGGTGGGCCAGCCACACCTGAGATACGACTCAGGATCTCACATAAAAGGGTGATACCCGAGGTATATGTAGCACCCCACAATAGTGAGGATATCCTCCTGAGAATATACCTATAACATACATTTTGATAATTCCTCTTTAGGAGTAGCATTCCCTCACCTCACACTGTTTGTGATTTTTAATGTGTTGTAATGATTTTAATAATTCTATTAAAAGTTAAGTTTTAAATCCGCCCCTCTCTGGGCTTCTTTACCTATGGTAGCATTGGACTTAAATTGATTGCTTGCTGGTGAGTGCTATCCAAGTACATCCTTTCAATTGCTTTCAGCAATTGATATTTTCTAGTCAGTTTCTCCCTATGTACAGCACCTAAGTCCCCCAGGACACTATTGGTATTTCTCATATTCTTAGAAGAAATTAGAAAACTAGTGGGACACAGCATCAGTAGTGCCGTCGTCTTTCTCTTGTCTGTTTCTCAAATAATTGGTAGTCACTAGCTCTGTTCAGTGGGGGTTTGGGATTAGAGGGGGCAGAATAATTTATGATTTGAGACACTATTTCCATCTGAGACTACTGGTGCCTTTTGTGTTCAGATTAACTATGTAGGGGCACTAGATAATAATGGTGGAATATATCTTGCAGATGGGTTATGTCTAAAACATCCCCAAAATCTCACATCTATGTACCCATTATACCTTTCAGAAATTTAGAGTAGTACCTAGTAAATATAGAGAGTGGTTCAGGGTTTGGATGATAGTTTCCATAATAGTAATCTAGGGAGATAAAACGAAACCAAACTAGTCTAACTGAGCATTAGAAAGCTGAAGGCATAATTAGATGCTTAAGCACCCCTGGGAAATTATACAATATTATGATATTCAACCATATCATCAGATCAATAAAAATAAAAATAAACATGAACATGAGGTTGTAGGGATCATACACATAATCCTTGGCGCACAGTGCCGATCAGGGTAGTTTGCAAATAAGTGAATTGTTGACCAGAACAAGTCCCTTGGGGAAGGTGAGACTTCCAATTGAAATGTCAGACTTTGACAACAGCGTCAATTTTCAGACCGTATAATAAAGTCCTCATAGGCTGTGCAACACTGCTGTAAACCCTGATTGGACAGCACGGGTGTAGCCCTGGTGTGGATGAATCTCTCTCAACCTAATCCCCTCTGTTCAGTGTGGCAAGCTCGTATGGGATTATGGAGTTCTAAATTAGGCAAATGTCCAACTGAGTGTTTGAATCTCATCTTACCTCCCGCTACCAGACATCTCCTGTTGTCAAAGCCGGAGCAGAGTTCCTTTCTCACCCTGTCTCTGGATGAAGTCAAGACCAAAGACACATGGGCCGGAACAATCCCCCTCCTCAGGTGCGACCGCTCTAGCCCCGTGGATCCGCCAATGTTCCACTGTCCCCCAGCGGCTGTAGCTTTATTTTCCGGTGCATGATTGGGAAACCGCTCCTCGTCTGGAGCTGATGTAGTATCCGCCCAGGGCTCCGGTACAGTTGAGCCTGGTTCACGAGCTGCACCCTGCTCCACAGTGTCAGACATTTCTCCTGGGGCCACTGGACTCTCTATCTGGAATTCTAATGTAAGCAGAGGCGGTGTAGAAGCGGCAGTTTCGGGAACTTTCGGTCTGCTGGTGTTGGGGATCTCTGTATCGTTAGCCCCTACCACGCTAGGTATAGGAGCATCATCCAGTTCCATGTTCAGCTGATGTTTTGGTTCCGCTGTTACCACAACGTTGTTTAGGGCATTCAGAAGCAGGTCACACAGGTCCCTCTCCAAGGCCCAGAAGTGTTCATCTATGTGCCAGGTCATTTCGGTTTCCCATCTTCTCAGGCCCCCCATTTTCGGCAAATAGTTTAGGCGGATCGCTGCGGAAGCTCTATGCAGCTGCTTTATTTGAATAGGTAATTTCCTCAGTATTGTGAAGTGGGTTAAGTAGGTAGCTCACTAGAACTAGTTATAAATGAAGAGCTGCGCGCTCAGGCACAGTGAGTTTGGGGACGATGTTAAGGCTTCAGGTATAGGAGAAGGCCTCAAGAATAATAGTTCGGTACTGAGGGCTTTCATGCCACGTCACAATCCAAGACCCTATATATCTCAGTTTAAGATGCCAACAGCTAGCTTTCTGCACTATTTTGAAAAGAATATTTTAACTTCTGAAGCTCAAAAATTAGTGATTTTTAAAAAGAGCTTGAGGAGCTGAAGCTCAGTGCGACCACTAAGATGGCCGCCGCCCGGAAGTCCCCCGCTAGCTAATTCTTTTATTACTGATGCCACTTTTCAAATTGCTAAGTTAGCGGTAAAAAATGCAGCATTTGCCATTTTAGCGCATAGAGAGTTATGGCTCAAATCTTGGTCTGCTGATGTGTCATCAAAATCTAAGCTTTTAGCTATTCCTTTTAAAGGTAAGACCCTATTCGGGCCTGAATTGAAGGAAATCATTTCTGACAATACTGGAGGTAAAGGCCATGCCCTACGTCAGGATAAGTCTGTTAAGATGAGGGGTAAATAAAATAATTTTCGTTCCTCTCGAAACTTTAAAGGAGGACCCTCTGCTTCCTCTTCCTCCACAAAGCAGGAAGGGAATTTTGCTCAATCCAAGTCAGTCTGGAGACCCAACCAGGCTTGGAATAAGGGTAAACAATCCAAGAAGCCTGCTGCTGCTACAAAGACAGCATGAAGGGGCGGCCCCCGATCCGGGACCAGCACTAGTAGGGGGCAGACTCTCTTTCTTTGGCCAGGCTTGGGCAAGAGATGTTCAGGACCCTTGGGCACTGGAAATCGTGACCCATGGGTATCAACTGGAATTCAAGGATTTTCTCCCAAGAGGGAGATTTCATCTTTCACGATTATCTGTAGACCAGATAAAAAGAGAGGCGTTCTTACCCTGTGAAAAAGACCTTTCTACTATGGGAGTGATTTGTCCCATTCCAAAACTGGAACAGGGGCAGGGATTTTACTCAAATCTTTTTGTGGTTCCCAAAAAAGAGGGAACTTTCAGACCCATTTTAGATCTCAAGTGTCTAAACAAGTTTCTCAGAGTTCCATCATTCAAGATGGAGACTATACGAACAATCTAACCAATGATTCAGGAGGGTCAATTTATGACTACCGTGGACTTGAAGGATGCATACCTTCATATCCCTATTCACAAGGATCATCATCAGTTCCTAAGGTTTACCTTCCTGGACAAACATTACCAGCTCGTGGCTCTTCCCTTCGGGTTGGCCACAGCACCCAGAATCTTCACAAAGGTTCTAGGGTCTCTTCTAGCGGTTCTCAGACTGCGGGGCATAGCAGTGGCGCCTTATCTGGACGATAGTCTGATTCAGGCATCAACTTATCATTTGACAAATTCTCACACGGACATAGTATTGTCTTTCCTGAGAACTCATGGTTGGAAGGTGAACATAGAAAAGAGTTCACTAGTTCCATGGACAAGGGTTCCCTTCTTGGGGGACTCTGATAGACTCGGTAGACATGAAAATATTTCTGACAGAGGTCAGAAAAACAAAGATTCTAAATACTTGCCGAGCACTTCAGTCCATTCCTCGGCCATCAGTGGCTCAGTGTATGGAGGTCATTGGACTAATTGTAGCGGCAATGGACATCATTCCGTTTGCCCGCTTTCATCTCAGATCACTGCAGCTGTGCATGCTCGGACAGTGGAATGGGGATTAGGCAAATGTTTCTCCTCAGATAAATCTGGATGAAGAGACCAGAGACTCTCTTCTTTGGTGGTTGTTGCCGGATCATCTGTCCCAGGGGACTTGTTTCCGCAGACCCTCGTGGGTGATAGTGACAATGGACGCCAGACTACTGGGCTGGGGTGCAGTCTGGAATTCCCTGAAGGCTAAGGGTGTTTGGACTCAGGTGGAGTCTCTACTTCCAATCAATATTCTGGAACTGAGAGCAATATTCAATGCGCTTCAGACGTGGCCTCAGTTGGCTTCGGCCAAATTCATCAGGTTCCAGTAGGACAACATCACGACTGTGGCATATATCAATCATCAAGGGGGAACAAGGAGTTCCTTAGCGATGATAGAAGTATCCAAGATAATCCGATGGGCAGAGGCCCACTCTTGTTATCTGTCGGCGATTTACATCCCAGGAGTAGAAAACTGGGAAGCGGATTTTCTAAGTCGTCAGACTTTTTATCCAGGGGAGTGGGAACGCTATCCGGACGTGTTTGCCTCATTGATTCATCAATGGGGCAGACCGGAACTGGATCTGATGGCATCTCGTCAGAATGCCAAACTTCCACGTTACGGATCCAGGTCAAGGGATCCCCAGGCCGAACTGATAGATGCCCTGGCAATGCCTTGGTCGTTCAGCCTAGCTTATGTGTTTCCACCATTTCCTCTCCTTCCATGCGTGATTGCTCGAATCAAACAGGAGACAGCTTCAGTAATTCTGATAGCATCTGCGTGGCCACGCAGGACTTGGTATGCGGATCTAGTGGACATGTCCTCTCTGCCACTGTGGAAACTTCCTTTGAGACAGGACCTTCTCATTCAAGGTCCTTTCCAACATCCAAATCTAATTTCTCTACAGCTGACTGCTTGGAGATTGAACACTTGATTCTATCTAAGCAAGGATTCTCTGATTCCGTCATCGATACTTTGATACAGGCTCGAAAGCCTGTCACTAGGAAAATATATCATAAGATATGGCGTAAATATCTTTATTGGTGTGAATCCAAAGGTTACTCATGGAGTAAGATTAGGATTCCCAGGATTCTGTCTTTTCTCCAAGAAGGATTGGAGAAAGGGTTATCAGCAAGTTCTTTAAAGGGACAAATTTCTGCTTTGTCAATTTTGCTTCACAAACGTTTGGCAGATATGCCAGATGTTCAGTCTTTTTGTCAGGCTCTAACTAGAATTAAGCCTGTATTTAGACCAATTACTCCTCCCTGGAGTTTGAATTTAGTTCTTCGAGTTCTTCAAGGGGTTCTGTTTGAACCCATGCATTCCATAGATATTAAATTGTTATCTTGGAAACTTCTGTTTTTAGTTGCTATTTCTTCTGCTCGAAGAGTTTCTGAGCTTTCAGCGTTACAGTGTGATTCGCCTTATCTTATCTTTCATTCTGATAAGGTGGTTTTACGTACCAAACCTGGATTTCTTCCTAAGGTTGTTTCTAATAAGAATATTAATCAGGAAATTGTTGTTCCTTCTTTGTGTCCTAATCCTTCTTCTAAGAAGGAGCGTCTGTTACATAACCTGGACGTGGTTCGTGCCTTAAGGTTTTACTTACAGGCAACTAAAGATTTCCGTCAATCATCTTCATTATTCATTGTTTATTCTGGAAAGTGTAGGGGTCAGAAAGCTACGGCTACCTCTCTTTCTTTTTGGCTGAGGAGTATCATCTGCCTGTCATATGAGACTGCTGGACAGCAGCCTCCTGAAAGAATTACGGCTCATTCTACTAGGGCTGTGGCTTCCACATGGGCCTTTAAAAACGATGCTTCTATTGAACAGATTTGTAAGGCTGCGACTTGGTCGTCCCTTCTTATTTTTTCCAAATTTGATACTTTTGCTTCTTCTGAGGCTGTTTTTGGGAGAAAGGTTCTTCAAGCAGTGGTGCCTTCCATTTAGGTTCCTGTCTTGTCCCTCCCTTTCATTCGTGTCCTATTGCTTTGGTATTGGTATCCCACAAGTAAGGATGAAATCCGTGGACTCGTCATATCTTTGTAAAAGAAAAGTAAATTTATGCTTACCTGATAAATTAATTTCTTTTACGATATGATGAGTCCACGGCCCACCCTGTTCTTTTAAGACAGATTTATTTTATTTTTTTGTAACTTCAGTCACCTCTGCACCTTTTAGCCTTTCCTTTTCTCTTCCTAAACCTTCGGTCGAATGACTGGGGGTGGAGGGGAAGGGAGGGGCTATATATAGAGCTCTGCTGTGGTGCTCTTTGCCACTTCCTGTTAGCAGGAGGTTAATATCCCACAAGTAAGGATGAAATCTGTGGACTCGTCATATCGTAAAAGAAATTAATTTATCAGGTAAGCATAAATTTACTTTTCTTGGTCATTTTAAAGAATTTGCTCCATTATTCTGCCGTAAATGTTTCTTGCAGTTCACTTTCCCACTTAGTTATGTACAGGGGTTTATGTGATGGGAAGGAGCCTCTGAGCATGCTATAAATTCTTGAGATATGGAATTTTTTTTAGCAAAGGGTTAGTACATAGGGATTCAAATGGTGTGTTAGGTGTGAGAGTGTGTTTTATATCAAATTATTTTCAATGGTAGTTCAATACCAATGCAACCCATAGAAAGGTGCAAGAGGCAGCAAAAATGACTAGGGCCAGGCAAACAGCAGGTTGTTAATAAACACAAAAACGTGGATATGATAAAACTGAGAGAATTTATACAAGAAAACAGTGGCTGCTTCACATGGTTGTTTAGCAAGGTCTTCATAATACATGATCCATAATGAAGCAATAGTTCTCGTAGAATGGGACCTCATTTTAAAAGGTTGAGGTTTCTCCTTGAGATTATTGGCCATATGGTAGAATAAATAATTGTTGCAACAGAAGTCTTGGAAGCTTCCTGATATTCTTAACAGCATCCAAATAATAACTGAGACTTTAATAACTGCATCAAGTCTATGTAGAAGGGTCTGCTTCTCATCAGCTTGTAACTGAACCATGTTAGATTAGGGTAGATGCTGTCTGATGATGAGGGGTAGATCTAGATAAGGGGTAGTCAACCCTTATGAGAATGCATGCCTAAATTATCAATCCGTTTCTAAAAAGGAGTCTTTTGAGTGTCCATTGTACATTTTTTATTTAAATGGACATTAAAGGGATATGAAACCAAATGTTTTTCTTTCATGATTCAGATAGAGCAGGCAATTTTAAGCTACTTTCTAATTTACTCCTACTGTCAATGTTTCTTCATTCTCTTGGCATCTTTATTTGAAAAAGCAGGAATTTAAGCTTAGGAGCTGGCCCATTTTTGGTTAAGCACTCTGGATAGCGCTTGCTGATTGGTGATTACATTTAGTGACCAAACAGCAAGCGCTACCCAGGTGTTGAACCAAAAATAAGCAGGCTTCTAAGCTTACATTTCTGCTTTTCATATAAACATACAAAGAGAACGAAGACAATTTGATAATAGGAGTAAATTAGAAAGTTGTTTAAAAGTGCATGCTCTATCTGAATCATGAATGAAAACATTTGGGTTTTATATCCCTTTAAAGAAATATCAAAGTTAATTTTTCTTATAAAATTATAATACATATCAACAGTTAAAGGTTCATTTTAGATATATACTCTGGATTCATAAGAAAACCACTCCTGCTCTAGACTCTAAAGCTTTGTGGCAGCAAAAATGTGGCTAAATAGCTAAATATAAATTGTACTTTTGTGAGACATTATTCTGTGGCATTCACAGCAGCATTGCAACCCAAAGAATGCAGAGTTTGTAAAGATCTGTACCTGTCTGTTCTAATCAATGCAGCTGCATCTATCTAATTTCTTCTCAGCACACAGAACACGTTCCAGTGTGAAGGAAAATGACATTACTAAAACATCTGAAAAAGGCTACAGAACAAACTGTCATGAGATGCAGGACACAGCATAGAAGGTACAATGCTATTTTATTGCAGAGCATAGAAGTATACAGACTGCACAACACATCAGACTTAGTAACTGCGACATAGACAATAATAGCTAATAGCCACGCCCCCATCCAGTGACGTCACACTCACATTATTATCACATCTTCCCCTTTTTCAAAGGATAAAGCATACATTTGTTTTGTTAGAGTACAACAAATAACAAGGTATACAAGAAGCATACAATTTTTTTTTTTAGTGTACAACAAATAAGTTATAAGAGAATATATATGAACAACAAGAAATACAATCCTGTCTTGGACATCGGGGTAGACTACCCTAGT
This sequence comes from Bombina bombina, assembly GCF_027579735.1. Classification (NCBI taxonomy): domain Eukaryota; kingdom Metazoa; phylum Chordata; class Amphibia; order Anura; family Bombinatoridae; genus Bombina; species Bombina bombina. The sequence goes on along the minus strand of NC_069501.1, from coordinate 536,383,065 downwards.
CCACAGTGACCATGGGATTATTCCGCCCATTCTTCTGGTCACTGCTCTAACTACAGTGTTAATCCCGGTAGCGGGCTGGAAGTTTCACCACTCTTCCACTTGACGTCAATTTAGATGAACTATCTTCTGATACAGAAGAAGGTGATTGAGAGTCTGCTGGAAGCACAGAAAAATCCGCACTATGGTCTTGCTGAGGGGAAGTCACCCCTCCCAAAACAGGCGATACCACCGGCGGTGGCTCCGAGGCATCTAATCCCAAACTCTCAGGTACTGGCTGAAAATGTCTTCTATTTTGAAGTGTGACTGTCCCTCCTTCAGTGAGAACTACATAATTCCTTGGTTCTTGAGAGCGTCCTAATACAGTAGCAGGCGTCTTCCATTTCTTCTCATCATCCAGTTTAACTCTGACATTTTGGCCCACATTCAGCTCCTGCAAGGGCCTCACAGAGAGTTTTCTGTCGTAGAAAAATCGGTAGCCCCTTTTAGCCTCTTCATCCCTCCTAAGGACCTTGTCCCGAGGAACAGAGGGGACTGGCTGGAAGACACCCACAGAGGGTAAAGTAGTGTGGATCTGACGTCCTAGCATCAACTATGCCGGGCTAAAACCTGTGGCATGGATGGGAGTCGCCCTATAGGCCAGGAGAGCTAGGTATGGCTCAGGTTGCTTAAAAATTAACTTGGTTGTTTGAACTGCCCTTTCGGCCATTCCATTGGCCTGCGGGTAATGCGGACTTGACATAGAATGGATGAAATCATGTTCACTGCTGAAAGATCTGAACTCCAAGGAAGCAAACTGCATTCCGTTATCACTCAGTAGCTCCATTGGGATGCCCCACCAGGCGAACAAGCTTTTGAGACGAGTGATAATGGCCAGACTGGTGGTCTCATTCAAGGGTCCAATCTCCAAATACCTGAAATAGTAGTCAATCACAACCAGGTACTTCTTCCCATGACATTCGCACAAATCTGCGGCTATCTTCTGCCACAGTCCTGCAGGCAACAGGGTAGAAATTAAGGGCTCTCTTCTCTGAGTAGGCCGGTGTTCCTGGCAAAAGGCACATTTTGACATGTGGCTTGCAATGTTGGTGCTGACCCAAGGCCACCATACCGCCGTAGCTGCCCGTTCTTTGCACTTTGTAATGCCCAAGTGGCCATTGTGAATCCTGCTTAACATCTCCTGCCACATGCTAACAGGAATAAGAATGTTGGTTTTGGAACAGCACTAAACCGTCCAGCCCTGTGAGCTGTGACCTCTCTGACTGGTAAGAGCTCAAAGACATCCAGGCTGCCTGGCTCTCGGGCCAACCTTTCTTTATGTACTTAATAACTTCTTTAAGATCTGAATCTAAACGTGACTCCTTTCTTATTTGCTCTAGCTACCTTGACAAGATGGATTTAGATGCCAGAACTGAATCTACATACACTTTCACATCTGATTCTGTTGAAGATTCTTCAGCAGCAGCCAGCGGGAGCCTGGAAAGTGTATCTGCCACTACCAGTTGTTTCCCCGGGGAAATGCACTGCCTGAACGTTGAACCTGAACAGCCTCATCAGAAGTCTCTGGCATCTTAGGGGTGTCTTGCCAATATCATAGGAATTTATTAGAGGGACTAGTGGTTTATGCAAAAAGAGAGAAGGCCCAGCATTTAATGCAACCAGATGCACGCTACTGGGGTCCTGTACATACCCCACAAATAGAATCCAGTAGTAGAAAGTAGCAGCACCATCTGGTTAAATGTCCCTGTTCTAAAATATATATTGGGGAGTCCAACACGTAGGATAAGGGATAGAATTAATGAACACAAATCAAGTATACGTTGCAAAAATAGGGAAGCCCCTGTGTCTAATCATTTTATACAAGCAAGACATACCATCTCTCAACTAAGGTTTCAGGTTATTGAACAAATAAAGAGGCCTAGGAAAGGGGGGAATAGACAAAAAATCTTGAAGAGTAGGGAGACTTTCTGGATTTACACCCTACAATCCCTTATCCCCTTGGGGATGAATAGGCTAATTGACTGGAATGTTACTTTGTAAATATTATGTATTTATAGTGTATAACCTACATAACTAAATTTAGTTTTTGCAATTTGAATACTTTTTGCTGTTTTAACTCTATTTGATTGATGTAATGCATTAATATAAATGAAAATGATTTATGTACTGTTTTTCCAGGTTACATAAATGTATAGATGATTTTTCCTGTGGCCACTAGATGGAGTCCTGAAATTTTCTGTCAGTAGATGTCGGTGAAGCAAAATGTGAATCACCTGTACAGGTATCAGACTCCTCCCATAAAGGCTTTATATAGCGTGGTGTAAGGTCAGGTGTTGACCGAAACGTTGTGCTATGTGTTCTGTGTGATGTCTCAAATAAACAGATGTTTAAGTTTACTGAGTGGTGCTGCTACGTTCTACTACTAGTGGATTATGGTCAGTTTTAAGACTAAATTTCTCTAAACCCACTAGGTAACGCTGGAAGCGCTCACAGGCCCAAACTGCAGCCAGGCAATCTTTCTCAATTTGGGCGTATTTTGATTCAGCAGCCGTCAGTGTACAGAAAGAGTAGGCAATGGGCTGTAGTTTGTTCTCATTCAGCTGCAAGAGGGCAGCCCCTAGCCCATAACTGCTTGCATCAGCACAAACCACAGTCTTTTTAGAAGGGTTGTAGAACCCCAACACTGGGGCAGACCCCAGCAGGGACTTGACCTGTATAAAAGCTTATTCCTGTGGAGGTCCCCAGACCCAGGCAAAATCTTTCTTCAACAACTCGGTGATAGGGTGGAGTACTGTGGATAAATCTGGTAGGAACCTGCCCACATAATTCACAAGGCCCAATATTTGTCTCAGCTCGTGTACAGCAGAAAGACTTTTCATCTGTTCAATAGCAAAGATTTTAACCAACCTACCAGTGTAATGAAGGTAGTCAGTTTGCGGCACTTTGGGTCTAGAGGTATCTGCCAGAAGTCACTGGAAGCGTCCAGTGTAGAGAAGAACTTCACCCCAGGCAGTTTTGGAGCTACATCAAGCGTCGGCAGCACGTATCTCTCTCTTTTCACCGCCTCATTCAGCCGTTTCAAGTCTACGCAGATGCGTACCATCCCATTCTTCTTCGCAACGGGCACAATCGGGGCACGTTGCTTCGACAACCTCTTCAATAACTCCCATATTCTTCATACATAGAAGTTCCTTCTCCACTTGAGGCATGATCGGGAATGGAATTCTACGAGGAGTAGTAATGCTGTATGGGACTGCACCAATTTTAAGTGATATTCGGACTGGGTTGAAATTTAGCAGGCCCAATTCACCAAACATGTCTTCCGTAATCTTGTTTACTCTGGCGACAAGGCCCAAACCACAGGCTGCTTTCCTGCTCAATAGGTTGTTAACACACTGTCCTCTAATTACATGTACCCACATGGTGAATTTCCTCTGCTTTTACTCACAGCTGGCAAGAAAGTTCCATGCACAAGTGATGCGACTATGAACTTTCGTTGTAACTTTTGCCAGCTGAGGCTGTCGAGACAGCCTCCAACTGTAGCTTCAGTGAGACCTCAGCATCTGCAATTCCTATAACTATTCTGTCTCTGATTTGCTCTTCTTTAGCAACACCAAACTCACAGAATTCAGCTAGTTCATACAGGCTGCGCACAAATGACTCCACAGATTCTCCCACACGCTGAGCGCATTTATGGAAACAGGCCCTCTCATGAATCACATTATGTTTGGGTACAAAGTAAGCACTGAGTTTGTTCATGACTATTTCAAAGTCAAAATATTCCCCTTCTTGGAATGTAAAGGCATTAAACACCGGCTCCACATCTTTCCTTATAGAGTATAAAAGAGAATTAACTTGTACTTCACCACTCTCCTTGTCCAGCTTGGAAGCAATCCTGAAGCGCTGAACCCGCTGACGCCATGTGGGCCAAGCTGCAGGCTGAGAGAAATCAAAAGGCTGAGGTGGGGTAATCTTTGACATTGTCAATCAGGAAACAGAAGAGCAGGCAAGTACTTCTGACACCCTGTCATGAGATGCAGCACACAGCATAGAAGTTATAACGCTATTTTATTGCAGAGCATAGAAGTATACAGACTGCACAACACATCAGACTTAGTAGCTGCGACATAGACTATAACGGCTATAGGCCACGTCCCCATCCGGTGACATCACACTCCCATTCTCATCACACAAAATAAAATAAAAGCAAACATCCTTCTCTAAAACAGTCCACAGTGACATATGCAAAAAAGAAAACTTAAAAACAGTTAAATCAGAAATAAATAAGACAACCCCATCAGCTTTGAAATAGTGAGACGTGACTGCCAGATGAAATACTTTACAAAAGTCATAGAGACTTTAATGAACTCTGCATGTTGGGCCTAAGAGCAGGTGAAAAATGCTGATGACAACTGTAGAATGACCATGACCAGCCCCTTTAGACAACTTTCATTTTATTCAGCGGGACCACCTTACCATAACAAGACTAACATGCTAATATTGTACAATTACAAAGATTTGCATAAACCGTTTTGCAAGTGTGTTTCCGAAGTTGCTATTGTAATTTTTTTCCCCACATTGCTAGCAGTCGTTTGAGATATCATGCATTAGTCCACTATATATGTTAATGTAAAGAACTCAAATTAACAAAACAGTAGATAGTATTGAGGAAGTGATGCTCAATGATTCTCGTCTTTACAAAGAGGCACCTCAGCTACCTCACAATTAAACTATTATCTCTTACATTATTCTCTATTGGAGTATTACTCATTTACTTTCGTTGTACATGGGGAGTGGAGTATTTATTCCCCACAGAATTCATGTTTGAGGCTGGCAAGGAGCTTACGAACCGGAGCTGCCTTTGAAGTCATAAGAAAGACCCGATTGGGAGTGGTGGGAGACCTGAGTGAGCAGTCAAGCTAGGTGTCTGAGAAGTCTTAGTCTGTGCATACGGCACCTGGAGGTGCAATCACTTTGTGAGTAAGTCTTTTATATTATTTATTGGCGTGTGACTATTGAAAGGATATTATGTCATGTGGCGCCCTGTCATATTTGTTGTTGTTGTAGGAATAACCTCCAAAGTGTCTATGACTCTAGGCCAATGACACCAAAACAAGATAAAAAATATAGATAGATAAAATAAACTAAACAAAACAAAACAAAATATCTATTCTTGTTTTATGTTTCTTTCAAAACATCTATCTCCGTCCTTTGTAGGAGGTCTGTGTAGAGCAAGGACCAATGTAACTGTCAAATTCAAGGCAGCAGACACCTTTGAGGTTTTGCGGATGCTACTGTAATGAATGAGGGTGCAAAAAAAACCCTGCTAATTTAGATGAATACACAAATTTATGAAAAAATGGGAGGCATGTAAATCTGCAGAATTATTTCTGGGGAGGGAGCAAAAAATAAAATTCCCCACAAATAATATAAATATCAAGATGTGCAGCTGGGAACAGTTACTTGTACACATGAGCTGCACATGCTCTTTGGCATGAAAAGAACAATTCAAGCATGTGCTTATGGTTAGATATAATGAGCAAAATTAGCAATATACTTAGCAATACAAATAGCAATACACTTAGTACACAATATACTTATTGGTCTAACCTGGAAGTACTTCTTTAGGTTCTGGTGAGATCCTGTTTATATTTTTTTGGCGCCAAAATTCGCCACACCCCTCTTTTCTGATAAAAAAGCCTTTAAATAACTAAACATTACACAAAGCTGGTATTGTCTTGATAAAGGTCTCTTAGAAGGCCGAAACGCATCAACTTTGTGACAAACCAGCCCAACAAAATTCGCCACACCCCTCTTTTCGGATAAAAAAGCCTTTAAATAACTAAACATTACACAAAGCTGGTATTGTCTTGATAAAGGTCTCTTAGAAGGCCGAAACGCATCGACTTTGTGACAAACCAGCCCAAGTTTCTACTTACATATGGTGAGTACTTTTTCTTTTAGCCCTGCTAGAATTTTTAGTTTTTGTGCATCCGTTTGTTTTTTCTTTTTACAGGTATTTCTAAACGCCCCTGGTTAGTTCTGGACCTGAATCCTTTTCCAAGCATCTCCAACTCCTGGATTGTTTTACATCGGACTTTCATTTGGGACTATTTGTTCTCATTTTACTCTAGGACATTTGTTGTTTTCTTGGGACGTCCCCTCCATATATCCTTATTTGGTTCTTAGGGCCCTGTGAGGTCCATTATGTACATCTGAGCTCAGATCAATATTTATTGTTCTTTTTTATATTGCTTCTTGCTATACTTTTATTTTTGTTTTTAAGTTTTTATGTTGGATTAAATTAGTTTTATATGAATCAGTTTTTATGCTGGATTTTATTAGTTCTTTATAACCATTTCATATTGTTTCTTATATATATTATAGCGTGTTGACACTTTGCCTTCATACCCATTTGTATACAGTAACCCTTTATACATTCATCTCCACTTTGTCCTACTGAAGATTTGCACTTATTTCCATTCAGCCATATTGAACATTCCCTAGTACTGGCTATATTTGCCCGAGTATCCTCTCTATAGCACACTTAAGCTCCTATTTTGGTGGTGCTCCTATACCTCCCCTCACTTGTAAAAAAAAAAAACAACCACCCCAAAATAAAAAACCCTGATCTATAATAAACTACCAAGGGCCCTTAAAGGGGTCTTTTTGTGGGCCCTTAAAAGGGCCTTTTGTAGGGCATTCCCTAAAGATAACAGCTCTTTTCTAACAAAAGAAAAACAAACACCCCCTAAAAGTATACAAACCCTCACCCCCTCCAAACCCACAGAATAAAAATAAAGTAAAACCTAATCTACCCATTGTCCTGAAAAGGGCATTTGTATGGGCATTGTAAGGGCATTCAGCTCTTTTGTTGCCCATTAAAAAAAAAATGGCTATTCTAAAAAAAAACAAAAAAAAACCCAAAAAGAAAAAAAAAATTACACAAAATAACAAACGAATTATCCAAAATAATAAAAATTATTCCTATTCTAATACCTTGTTTTAAAAAAAACACCCCAAAATAAAAGAACCCTAATCTATAATAAACTACCAATAGCCCTTAAAAGGGCCTTTTGTAGGGCATTGCCCTAAAGAAATCAGCTCTTTTTCTACAAAATAAAAACAAACACCCCCTAACATTACAAACCCCCATCCCCCCAAACCCACAAAATAAAAAAAAAAACTAACAAAAAAAACCTAATCTACACATTGCCCTGAAAAAGGGCATTTGTATGGGCATTGCCCTTAAAGGGGGCATTCAGCTCTTTTTCTTGCCCAAAACGCCCAAACCCTAATCTAAAAAAAAAACACCACAAAAAAACCTTAAAAACAAACAAACACGGGGCGGAGCCAACTACCGCACTGTTCAGACGCCATTTCAAAGAGCTCCTCCATAAACAGTTTAAGTTTTAGCTCTTAAAGTGCATGTGAGGGACTCCTTTCACCTTCATTAATACCCAGTTAATCAGGTGAAAGCCTCCTAGCTAAATTGAAGACAGCTGCTTCTTATTTGGGAGTCGGATTAGAGGTACCGGACAACTAACACCTGACCGCCTAGCACAGGTGCCTCAACCCACGCAAGCGACATCGACCGCAGAACCAGGCAGACATAAGTGTACAACTCTGCTCCGGAGGGTCGGGGATCCGCTCCGGAGCTCAGCAGGACTAATCTCAACACCGGATTCCAGAGCAGTCAAGGAGACCATACGCCGGAACTGACCGGGAGGCAATTGTAAGTAGTGGCTGGACAGCCACTTGCAGACAGTGTCACACAAATCAATATAGCCACCCATACACATAGTTGGGGCTAGAGACTGACCCGAGGCAGCTAAAAACAACAGGACTTTGGGGGGTAGTTATCAACGTGTCTATTTTACCTGCCTTCGCCGGCCCAATACGCCCGCCTAAGCTCGCCTCACATCGCCGCCGCAGACCTGCAAAAATTCGCCTAAGTTATCAAAAAAGCTGTCAAAAAGCCGCGCACCAAGTACGGGGCGATGAGCAGCGGACTGTGAGAGTTATCACTTATCCGATCTCGCTGCTCTTCGGCTTTTTTACAGCTTTCTTGCTAGCCTGTCACTAAGCACCCACACTAAACTACACTGTTCTACCCCCTATACCGGCGCCCCCGGAGCCCCGCAACTAAATAAAGTTACTAACCCCTAAACCGCCACTCCTAGACCCCGCCGCAACTCTTATAAATGTATTAACCCCTAAACCGCCGCTCCTAGACCCCGCCGCAACTCTTATAAATGTATTAACCCCTAAACCGCCGCTCCCGGACACCGCTGCCACCTACATTATACCTAGTAACCACTATCCTGCCCACCCTATACCGTCGCCCTCTATAATAAAGTTATTAACCCCTATCCTGCTGATCCCGCACCTCACCGCAACTAAATAAATAGTTTAACCCCTAAACCGCCGCTCGCTGACCCAGCCGCAACCTATATTAAATTTATTAACCCCTAATCTGCCCCCCCTACACCGTCGCCACCTATAATAAATTTATTAACCCCTATCATGCCCCCCACTACACCGCCGCCACTGTAATAAAATTATTAACCCCTAAACCTAAGTCTAACACTAACCCTAACACCCCCCTAACTTAAATATTAAATAAATAAATCTAAATAATATTTCTATTATGAACTAAATTAATCCTATTTAAAACTAAATACTTACCTTTAAAATAAACCCTAATATAGCTACAATATAATTAATAATTATATTGTAGCTATCTTAGGATTTATATTTATTTTACAGGTAACTTTGTATTTATTTTAGCTAGTTAGAATAGTTATTAAATAGTTATTAACTATTTAATAACTACCTAGCTAAAAGAAATACAAAATTACCTGTAAAATAAATCCTAACCTAAATTACAATTAAACCTAACACTACACTATCATTAAATTAATTAAATAAATTAACTACAAATAACTACAATTAAATACAATTACATAAACTAACTAAAGTACAAAAAATAAAAAAAGCTAAGTTACAAAAAATAAAAAAAATAAGTTACAAACATTTTAAAAATATTACAACAATTTTAAGCTACTTACACCTAATCTAAGCCCCCTAATAAAATAACAAACCCCCCCAAAATAAAAAAATGCCCTACCCTATTCTAAATTAAAAAAGTTCAAAGCTCTTTTACCTTACCAGCCCTTAAAAGGGCCTTTTGTGGGGCATGCCCCAAAGAATTCAGCTCTTTTGCCTGTAAAAGAAAAATACAACCCCCAACATTAAAACCCACCACCCACATACCCCTAATCTAACCCAAACCCCCCTTAAAATAACCTAACACTAATCCCCTGAAGATCATCCTACCTTGAGTCGTCTTCACTCAGCCGAGCAGCGATGGAACCGAAGAGGAGACCCGGAGCGGCAGAAGTTATCCTCCAAGCGGCGCTGAAGAAATCTTCCATCCGATGAAGTGATCTTCCAAGAGGCGCTGTTCCGATCAGGAAGGGCTGGTAAGGTAAAAGAGCTTTGAACTTTTTTAATTTAGAATAGGGTAGGGCATTTTTTATTTTGGGGGGTTTGTTATTTTATTAGGGGGCTTAGATTAGGTGTAAGTAGCTTAAAATTGTTGTAATATTTTTTAAATGTTTGTAACCTATTTTTTTTATTTTTTGTAACTTAGCTTTTTTTTTTTTTGTACTTTAGTTAGTTTATGTAATTGTATTTAATTGTAGTTAATTTATTTAATTTATTTAATGATAGTGTAGTGTTAGGTTTAATTGTAACTTAGGTTAGGATTTATTTTACAGTTAATTTTGTATTTCTTTTAGCTAGGTAGTTATTAAATAGTTAATAACTATTTAATAACTATTCTAACTAGCTAAAATAAATACAAAGTTACCTGTAAAATAAATATAATTCCTAAAATAGCTACAATGTAATTATTAATTACATTGTAGCTATCTTACGCCTAGATTTAGAGTTTTGTCGGTCACGACCCGCGTAGCTAACGCTGGCTTTTTTCTGGCCGCACCTTTTAAATACCTCTGGTATTCAGAGTTCACAGAATGGCTGCGTTAGGCTCCAAAAAGGGAGCGTACAGGCATATTTACCGCCACTGCAACTCTCGATACCAGAGTTGCTTACGGACGCGGCCAGCTTAAAAAACGTGCTCGTGCACGATTCCCCCATACAAAACAATGGGGCTGTTTGAGCTGAATAAAAACCTAACACCTGCAAAAAAGCCGCGTTCAGCTCCTAAAGCAGCCCCATTGTTTCCTATGGGGAAACACTTCCTACGTCTGCACCTAACACTCTAACATGCACCCCGAGTCTAAACACCCCTAACCTTACACTTATTAACCCCTAATCTGCCGCCCCCGCTATCGCTGACCCCTGCATATTATTTTTAACCCCTAATCTGCCGCTCCGTACACCCTCGCCACCTACATTATCCCTATGTACCCCTAATCTACTGCCCTAACATCGCCGACCCCTATATTATATTTATTAACCCCTAATCTGCCGCCCCCAACGTCGCCTCCACCTAACTACACTTATTAACCCCTAATCTACCGACCGGACCTGAGCGCTACTATAATAAATGTATTAACCCCTAATCCGCCTCACTCCCGCCTCAATAACCCTATAATAAATAGTATTAACCCCTAATCTGCCCTCCCTAACATTGCCGACACCTAACTTCAAGTATTAACCCCTAATCTGCCGACAGGAGCTCACCGCTACTCTAATAAATTTATTAACCCCTAAAGCTAAGTCTAACTTTAACCCTAACACCCCCCTAAATTAAATATAATTTAAATCTAACGAAATAAATTAACTCTTATTAAATAAATTATTCCTATTTAAAGCTAAATACTTACCTGTAAAATAAACCCTAATATAGCTACAATATAAATTATAATTATATTATAGCTATTTTAGGTACAATAGCTATTAAGTTGCAACAAAAAAGGGTTTATTATACAAACTAATAATGTTACAGCGCAAATCAGTGAAAATAACACACAGTGGTGAGTCAGTGACAAACCAAAGCGAACAGTGTGAGGGGAAGATAAAAACGTCCTCCCCAGGGTTAATACATGACAAAGTAAATCTACTGTTAGAAGCAGACTGCAAAAATAGATCGGAACAGCCAATAGAATGCAAGCTCAATCTGATTGGCTGATCGGATCAGCCAATCGGATTGAACTTGATTCTGATTGGCTGATTCCATCAGCCAATCAGAATATTCCTACCTTAATTCCGATTGGCTGATAGAATCCTATCAGCCAATCGGAATTCGAGGGATGCCATCTTGGATGACGTCATTTAAAGGAACCGTCATTCGGCTAGTAGGCGTCGGTTGAAGAGGATGTTCCGCGTCGGCTTGGAAGAAGATGGCTCCGCTCCGCTCCAGAAGAAAGAAGATTGAAGATGCGGCTTGATAGAAGACTTCATCCCGATGATGGACTTCCGACTTCGGCCCGATGATGGATTTCTTCAGCCGCCACTTGGATCCAGACTTCAGCCCGAGGATCGACGTCACTCTTCTGCCCCCCGATTGGGCTTGGATCAACACTTCCGAGGACCGATCGGTGAACCTGGTATGGTGAAGATAAGGTAGGAAGATCTTCAGGGGCTTAGTGTTAGGTTTATTTAAGTGGGGTTTGGGTTAGATTAGGGGTATGTGGGTGGTGGGTTGTAATGTTGGGGGGGGGTATTGTATGTGTTTTTTTACAGGCAAAAGAGCTGAATTCTTTGGGGCATGCCCCGCAAAGGGCCCTGTTCAGGGCTGGTAAGTTAAAAGAGCTTTGAACTTTTGTAATTTAGAATAGGGTAGGGCATTTTTTTTATTTTGGGGGGCTTTGTTATTTTATTAGGGGGCTTAGAGTAGGTGTAATTAGTTTAAAATTGTTGTAATATTTTTCTAATGTTTGTAAATATTTTTTTATTTTTTGTAACTTAGTTCTTTTTTATTTTTTGTACTTTAGTTAGTTTATTTAATTGTAGTTTTTTGTAGGTATTGTATTTAATTCATTTATTGATAGTGTAGTGTTAGGTTTAATTGTAGGTAATTGTAGGTATTTTATTTAATTTATTTATTGATAGTGTAGTGTTAGGTTTAATTGTAGATAATTGTAGATATTGTATTTAATTAATTTATTGATAGTGTAGTGTTAGGTTTAATTGTAACTTAGGTTAGGATTTATTTTACAGGTAATTTTGTAATTATTTTAACTATTTTAGCTATTAAATAGTTCTTAACTATTTAATAGCTATTGTACCTGGTTAAAATAAATACAAAGTTGCCTGTAAAATAAATATTAATCCTAAAATAGCTATAATATAATTATAATTTATATTGTAGCTATATTAGGGTTTATTTTACAGGTAAGTATTTAGATTTAAATAGGAATAATTTATTTAATAAGAGTTAATTTATTTCGTTAGAATAAAATTATATTTAACTTAGGGGGGTGTTAGGGTTAGGTTTAAAATTAGCTTTAGGGGTTAAAAAATTTATTAGAGTAGCGGTGCGCTCCGATCGGCAGATTAGGGGTTAATACTTGAAGTTAGGTGTCGGCGATGTTAGGGAGGGCAGATTAGGGGTTAATACTATTTATTATAGGGTTATTGAGGCGGGAGTGAGGCGGATTAGGGGTTAATAACTTTATTATAGTAGCGGTGAGATCCGCTCGGCAGATTAGGGGTTAATAAGTGTAGGCAGGTGGAGGCGATGTTGAGGGGGGCAGATTAGGGGTTAATAAATATAATATAGGGGTCGGCGGTGTTAGGGGCAGCAGATTAGGGGTACATAGCTATAATGTAGCTGGCGGCACTTTGCGGTCGGCAGATTAGGGGTTAATTATTGTAGGTAGCTGGCGGCGACGTTGTGGGGGGCAGGTTAGGGGTTAATAAATATAATATAGGGGTCGGCGGTGTTAGGGGCAGCAGATTAGGGGTACATAAGTATAACGTAGGTGGCGGTCGGCAGATTAGGGGTTAAAAAAATTTAATCGAGTGGCGGCGATGTGGGGGGACCTCGGTTTAGGGGTACATAGGTAGTTTATGGTTGTTAGTGTATTTTAGAGCACAGTAGTTAAGAGCTTTATAAACCGGCGTTAGCCCAGAAAGCTCATAACTACTGACTTTTTTCTGCAGCTGGAGTTTTGTCGTTAGAATTCTAACGCTCACTTCAGCCACGACTCTAAATACCGGAGTTAGAAAGATCCCATTGAAAAGATAGGAGCCTCTAACGCTGGTTTTGGCGGCTACAGCCAAACTCTAAATCTAGGCCTTAGGAATTATTTTACAGGTAAGTATTTAGTTTTAAATAGGAATAATTTATTAAAGTATAGTGTAGTGTTAGGTGTAATTGTAACTTAGGTTAGTTTTTATTTTACAGGTAAATTTCTCTTTATTTTAGCTAGGTAAGATATTAAATAGTTAATAACTATTTAATAGCTATTGTACCTAGTTAAAATAAATTGAAAGATGCCTGTAAAATAAAAATAAATCCTAAGATAGCTACAATATAATTATTATTTATATTGTAGCTATATTAGGGTTTATTTTAAAGGTAAGTATTTAGTTTTAAATAGGATTAATTTAGTTAATAATAGAATTATTATTTAATTTATTTAATTAATATTTAAGTTAGGGGGGTGTTAGGGTTAGTGTTAGACTTAGGTTTAGGGGTGAATAAATTTATTACAGTGGCGGCGGTGTAGTGGGGGGTAGGATAGGGGTTAATAAATGTATTATAGGTGGCGACGGTGTAGGGGGGCAGATTAGGGGTTAATAAATTTAATATAGGTTGCGGCAGGGTCCGGGAGCGGCGGTATAGGGGTTAAACTACAGGGAGTGCAGAATTATTAGGCAAATGAGTATTTTGACCACATCATCCTCTTTATGCATGTTGTCTTACTCCAAGCTGTATAGGCTCGAAAGCCTACTACCAATTAAGCATATTAGGTGATGTGCATCTCTGTAATGAGAAGGGGTGTGGTCTAATGACATAAACACCCTATATCAGGTGTGCATAATTATTAGGCAACTTCCTTTCCTTTGGCAAAATGGGTCAAAAGAAGGACTTGACAGGCTCAGAAAAGTAAAAAATAGTGAGATATCTTGCAGAGGGATGCAGCACTCTTAAAATTGCAAAGCTTCTGAAGTGTGATCATCGAACAATCAAGCGTTTCATTCAAAATAGTCAACAGGGTCGCAAGAAGCGTGTGGAAAAACCAAGGCGCAAAATAACTGCCCATGAACTGAGAAAAGTCAAGCGTGCAGCTGCCAAGATGCCACTTGCCACCAGTTTGGCCATATTTCAGAGCTGCAACATCACTGGAGTGCCCAAAAGCACAAGGTGTGCAATACTCAGAGACATGGCCAAGGTAAGAAAGGCTGAAAGACGACCACCACTGAACAAGACACACAAGCTGAAACGTCAAGACTGGGCCAAGAAATATCTCAAGACTGATTTTTCTAAGGTTTTATGGACTGATGAAATGAGAGTGAGTCTTGATGGGCCAGATGGATGGGCCCGTGGCTGGATTGGTAAAGGGCAGAGAGCTCCAGTCCGACTCAGACGCCAGCAAGGTGGAGGTGGAGTACTGGTTTGGGCTGGTATCATCAAAGATGAGCTTGTGGGGCCTTTTCGGGTTGAGGAAGGAGTCAAGCTCAACTCCCAGTCCTACTGACAGTTTCTGGAAGACACCTTCTTCAAGCAGTGGTACAGGAAGAAGTCTGCATCCTTCAAGAAAAACATGATTTTCATGCAGGACAATGCTTCATCACACGCGTCCAAGTACTCCACAGCGTGGCTGGCAAGAAAGGGTATAAAAGAAGAAAATCTAATGACATGGCCTCCTTGTTCACCTGATCTGAACCCCATTGAGAACCTGTGGTCCATGTTGATGGTGAACAGATCAAAACACTGACAGAATCCATGGATGGCAGGCTTTTGAGTGTCCTTGCAAAGAAAGGTGGCTATATTGGTCACTGATTTGTTTTTGTTTTGTTTTTGAATGTCAGAAATGTATATTTGTGAATGTTGAGATGTTATATTGGTTTCACTGGTAAGAATAAATAATTGAAATGGGTATATATTTGTTTTTTGTTAAGTTGCCTAATAATTATGCACAGTAATAGTCACCTGCACACACAGATATCCCCCTAAAATAGCTATAACTAAAAACAAACTTAAAAACTACTTCCAAAACTATTCAGCTTTGATATTAATGAGTTTTTTGGGTTCATTGAGAACATGGTTGTTGTTCAATAATAAAATTAATCCTCAAAAATACAACTTGCCTAATAATTCTGCACTCCCTGTATTTATTTAGTTGCGGCGAGGTGCGGGATCGGCAGGATAGGGGTTAATAACTTTATTATAGAGGGCGGCGGTATAGGGGGGCAGGATAGGGGTTACTAGGTATAATGTAGGTGGCGGTGGGCTCCGGGAGTGGCGGTTTAGGGGTTAATACATTTATTATAGTTGCGGCGGGGTCAGGGAGCAGCGGTTTAGGGGTTAATATGTATAGAGTAGCTTGCGGTGGGCTCCGGGAGAGGCGGTTTAGGGGTAATAACTTTATTTAGTTGCGGCGGTGTATGGGGGACAGATTAGTGGTGTTTAGACTCTGGGTACATGTTAGGGTGTTAGGTGCAGACATCTCCCATAGGAATCAATGGGATGTCTGGCAGCAGCGAACTTGTACTTTCGCTATGGTCAGACTCCCATTGATTCCTATGTGATCCGCCGCCTCCAGGGTGGCGGTTTGAAAACCAGGTACGCTGGGCCGGAAAAGTGCAGAGCGTACCTGCTAGTTTTTTGAGAACTAGCAAAAGTAGTCAGATTGTGCCGAACTTGTGTGCGGAACATCTGGAGTGATGTAAGAATCGTTCTGTGTCGGACTGAGTCCGGCGGATCGAAGTTTACGTCACAAAATTCTACTTTTGCCGGTCTCTAGCCTTTGATAACTAAGGCGAATCAGCCTCACCACAAATACGCTGCGGAATTCCAGCGTATTTGAGGCTGACGGCTTGATAACTAGGCCCCATAGTCTCAGAGGGGGTTACAATAGCTTTGGCGCGAAACGCCATCTTCCATATTCTCCCCGCTCACATAGTGCGATGCAACATACTGGCCTAACAAAGTTAAAAACTGTGGATGCAGCACTAAAAGGGGCATATGAATAGGGGACTTTATACCTCCTAAGAAACACACAAGTATACCCTGAATTTCATTTATTAAGGTGTAATCACATTACAGCCTCATTACAGCCTGTGATTTTGCTTCCCACGTGGAGGCTATTTTTGCTCTCTAGCATTACCGGGTGCTCTGCCACTCCATTTGCAATCTTTTGATCATCAGGGAGGCCTCGCAACTCAACAGATTTACCACTATTAGCCCCTATACATATGTTTTAATATAGTACACAGGGCTGATAGCAGGATTTGGTTCAATATAATTATCAACGACAAGCACTACTATAATATCATTCCCAAGGCTCCCCTTACTCTAGCTAACCTGAAAGAACAGTTCTTGGGGTACTGACATTAATCCAGGCATCACCATAGGGCTGAAGACCCCTACAGCAGGCTTGCATAGGCGTGCACCATCATAGCAAAACCACAGGACCTACAGAAAGGAGGTAGACCTCCTCCCATATAGGATTGTACTGGCAGAACTAATAAACTTGTAAAGACAAGACTGCTGTGATTGAAACGCACATGTTTAAGATCTAATGCTCGCATAGTGTCTCTCTTTGCTTACTCGCATAGACTGCACACCTACAGAGGATTACAGTCTGGGCCTACCCTCATCTCACTGATACTTTTTTGCAGCACCAGCCCCACAGACACTTGCGCACTTCACCAGCCAGCTCAAGCTAGCACATACGCAGAGAACCACAACATAGAGGACCTCTGAGGACTCTGACCATATTCTGCGCCATAGTGTTCTGTCCTGTGAGACCTCTAGGTCGGCATATTGAGAAGTGCCTTGCCTCTAACTGCGACTGAGGGGAAAATTTAAGGTGAGGTACACTAAAACAAGAAACTGGTCACCCTGAAGTGTACTTAGTTTTGGGCGCTGAGAGTCACAGCGCCAACCTAAACAAAAGATATAGGCCCCTCTAGACCAGCAATCCGTGAAGATATACACTTACCGCCTGGTGGCGTTCCAGCTGACACTTTAACAGCATAAGCCCCTTATTACTTTATTTTCCCCTTCACCTGGGCTCCTACCCTAGCTGAAAATGGAGTAAGCCCTGCCTACCACTCAGTGTTAATGGTCACTTTGTAAGTGCTTCTGTACCTCCAGCTTAATCAGTGAATTAGTTCTCCTCCTGTGGCTGCCTTAATCTTTCAACTACCTCCCTCATCATCTATAATGTCACAGTCAGCCAGAAAGAAAAACAAACATACATTCCCTATAAAAAAAGACTGTAATGGACCATTTTGGGGTCCCAAATGCAACACCTGTAAATGAGACTGAGTCGCCTGACTCACCTAGGTTTGACATCTCTGAGCTAACCTCTGCTGCTATGCAAAACATTCAACAATCTTCGCCGGAAGAGGTTACTCCTACTTTCATTATGGACTCTCTGAGGGCTCTCCTGGATAAACATCATGCCTCATTTACTGCCAAATTAACAGCCTCTACTGCTGAGCTCAAAAAAGAAATCTCTTCCAACAAATGAGCGAATAGATTCCCTTGAACGGAGACAAGAAGATTTATCCACGGAACAATCTAACCTTCTCAATTTTGCACAGCGCCTGTCAGATCATTTCGATGTAGTGGAAGACAAAATAGCGGACCTGGAGGACAGATCCCGGAGCAACAACCTTAGGATCCGAGGTGTGCCCGAGACTGTCACCACGGCTGACTTACAACCATTCTTACTAGAGCTGTTCCATGCCTTAGCCCCTCCGGCCACAAGATCAGATAGACCGAGCGCATCGCTCTCTTAAGCCTAAAGGCTTGCCAGATGATCAGCCTAGAGACATTATAGTACGTCTCCATTACTTCACCTACAAGGAGTGTATTCAGAGGGCCCATTTTCAAAAACCCGTGCTGCCGGATAAGTTTAAGAACCTTCAAATATTCCCTGACTTGTCCATGCGGACCCTCCAAAAAAAGAAAAACTTTCACCGATATCACGTCCACACTTAGGAGGAACAACATTAGATATAGGTGGGGGTACCCCATTAAGCTCCTGGTCTTCAAGGACAATCAAGTGTTTACCATCCTACAACCAACTAGAGGCTACGAGTACCTTCAGAGGTGGAATCTACTCCCCGCAAGTAAAGGTAATCCAAAACCACAACACAGTCAACTTCGAGCCTCTGCAGAGGAGTGGACGGCGCCAACTAACTCACCACATCATCAGCCCTCTCCACGCACCAATAGACCCTCAGATCCTGAGTGGTCGGCTGGCTCATATCCTTTCATGGAAGGTCTCTACGGAGCTCAATAAGTGGCAAGCAATTGAGCAGGCCACGTTACCCTATCCTCTTTGCCTATGGGATCTTATTTGGCTCCCTAAACATGTTAGGTCCTCCTTTACGATCCATAACACCATTATCTTGCATGCTCTTCGTTTTTGGGATAAGCTGCACTCACTACAGCAAATTGCCCCACATCCCTCTCCTGCTCACTCCTTGTCGGGGCTCTGGCAGCCCTCAAAGACTCACACCCGCACCTCTGGCGAGAACGAGATATAAACTGCATCGCCGATCTGTTTCCTAGAGGGAGATTCATTGCTACCTCACAATTCTGGTCAGCCTACAACCCGCCGCCTCTACTACAATTCGAGTTTTGGAGATTACGTAGTCTCCTAAGGTCGTGGGGATTTCTAGACAGACCATTACGCGAGCCAACTGAATGGGAGAATAGATAGGCTTGCACCCTGAAGACGCTCAACTTCATATAGAGACCTGCTGAATTCCCCTACTTTTTACAAGTCGGCCTATATTTTGGCCTGGGAAAGAGACTTGCAATTTTACGCAGACCAAGCTGCTTGGTCCAAGGCAGCCACACAAACTAAGCAAGCGCTTCATTGTGTAACCCTGCTAGAGTTATACGTGAAAGTGTGCACCCAATGGTATCTTACGCCGCTTAGGCTTTTTAAAATCTCCCACTTAAACTCCCCACTGTGTTGGAGGGGGTGCGGGTTGGTGGGATCGCCGGCTCACCTTTGGTGGGAATGCCCAACACTACGACCTTTTTGGACTGAGGTTTATAATAAATGCAAGTCCATAGACCTAACGATTGGCATCTCCCCACAAACTATTCTATTTCACTTAGAAATTAAGACATCCTCCACTCCCACAGACTATCTGAGCATATACTTGTTCTCGGCAGACAAATTAGCAATAGCTAGATTATGGAAACAAAAGACAATCCCAAGCTGGGGTGACGTAGTTAAAATTATGAATTACTTTGAACATATGGAGTGCCCTATCTTCACTCAGCTGAACAAAGTAATCTTACATTTTCAAATATGGGACACTTGGTCAAAACTCAATAAAATTTAGAGGGAATTCAGTGAGAGGTAGGGGCACAGACATGAGTAGCGTAGTGTCCCAGCCTATCATTGTGGCAGTCTCTCCTCCTCCTACCCCCTTCCCCCCCTCTTCTCCCCTTTTTTTTTTTTTCTTTCTCTCCCCACCCTAACTGACCTACTACTCTCTCCTTTCCCTTCCTCTTCTTTCCAACCCTCTCCTGTCTTTCACTTACTCTCTCTTTTTCTCTAATGGGTCACCTTTATTTTCTAATCCAATTGTATCTCACTATTATATTGAGCTTTACTATATTACTGGAAAACAGCTGAGGTTGTATGTTTCATCAATGTTACCAAGATGTTTGTTATCCGTATACTAAACATAATGCTATACTTTACACTATGAGAAATTTTGACATTTATAATTATTGGCTTTGTCCTGGATGTATAAGCATTACCTTGGTGTTTTCTTTTTGTAATTTTTTTTACCTCAATAAAATCTTTAAAATTAAAAAAACAAAAAACAAACACTAACCCTTCTTTAGGTACTCACAGTTGCTGAAGTCCCACTTGAATGATCTTCATCCCGGTGGCTCCATCTTCATCCATTTCCTGTCCATGCGATTATCCACCGCACACAAAGGATTCAAATGCAAGGTAGCCCTTTTATACTGTGGGTACCACTGCATTCCTATTGACTGAAAATGTTAAATCAGTCAATAGGAATTAGGGCTGCTAAAATCCTATTGGCTGTTCAAATCAGCCAATAGGATTTAAGCAGCTCTTACTCCTCATATCGATGGACCTCCGCCTTTGACCGATCCGCCTCTGCAAGGATGAAGAAGATGCTGGTCCCGCGATGGATGAAGAGCGACGGATGAAGATGGAGCCATCTGGAGGAAGATGGAGCCGCCGGGATGGAGATCGCTCAAGCGGGACTTCAGCAACTGTTAGTACCTAAAGAGGGGTTAGTGTTTTTGGGGTGTTTTTTTTAAATTAGGGTTTGGGCGTTCTTAAAAGAGTTGAATGCCATTTTAAGGGCAAGAAAAAAGCTGAATGCCCTTTTAAGGGCAATGCCCATACAAATGCCCTTTTCAGGGCAATGGGTAGATTAGTTTTTTTAAAGTTAGTTTTTTTTTATTTTGGGGGGATGGTTGGGTGGTGGCTTTTACTGTTGGGGGTCTTTGTATTTTTTTACAGGGGAAAGAACTGATTTATTTAGGGC
Source organism: Bombina bombina (assembly GCF_027579735.1). NCBI lineage: Eukaryota > Metazoa > Chordata > Amphibia > Anura > Bombinatoridae > Bombina > Bombina bombina. The sequence continues at coordinate 536,362,359 of NC_069501.1, read as the reverse complement.
AATGCCCTACAAAAGGCCCTTTTAAGGGCTATTGGTAGTTGATTGTAGGCTAGGTTTTTTTATTTTGGGGGGGCTTTTTTATTTTGATAGGGCTATTAGATTAGGTGTAATTGTTTTTATTTGAATAATTTCGTTTGTTATTTTTTGTAATTTAGTATTTTTTTATTTTTTGTAATTTAGTATTTTGCAATTTTTGTAAAAGTAGATTTAATATTTTTAGTAGGGTTAGGTATTTTAATGTGTAATTTCATTAATTTAATTTAATTTGTAGTTATTTTAATTTTAGTATAAAAGTAATGTTAGTTTCGTTTATAGTTTAAACTTAGTTTTTTTTAATTTCCCAGGTAAGTTTTTATTTATTTTAAGAGAGGGATCTTGTAATTTTAATTTAACGTTAGAGGGTTGTTAGGTTTAGGGGTTAATAGTTTAATTTATTTTTGGCGATCTGGAGGCAGGGTCAGCTCCAGAACAAATGAAATGGGTGGGGCATTTTTTTTTAACAAGGGGCCACGCATTTACAAAGCATGTATGAGAGTCAAAATAAGAGCAGACCTACATTTTCTGCATGAAAGTGTAGCTTCTGGCTGGCTTGTCCCCCCACTATTAACATTTGGAGAATATGTGCTAAATCACTAGGCAAAAGAATAAAGTCTAAATCATATGCAGTGCACTAAAACAGAGCCATTAAACTTGAGACCCCCAGTGCAATAGCTCCTTAAAAACAATTCAACCCTTAATCACCATGATCCAAAACCCTTAAACTCATTCTCAAATCTCAATCATGTCCCCTAAGCACCCCAAACCCCTCAATGCAATTAACCCCTTTGTTTGCAATAGCAGTAAGGATTCTAGGTTTTCAGGTACTGGTAATTTTGTAGATTAGATTTAGCTATACCTGTTTCACAATAACTAATGGATATGTACTGTGAAACTATAAGAATATGATTGTATCATATAAATACAAGTCTATAAATGGCTACCGGCTTCTATCGACGCCTCAAAATTGCACTGTGATCTTATGCCCGGCCTAAGATCACAGTGCATTTTTGAGGCGTCAATCATATTCTTATAATGATCTATTGTTTAAGAAATTGAGTAACTCACAATAGTTAGGTAAAATTAATAGGGTTAAAGACAAGTCCAAAAAGTCTCTAATTTACTTCCATTTTCAAATAAGAGGTTAAGACACGGAACTCCTTGCACATGCATGATGTGACCTCACAGTTCAGCAGCTAACTCCGCCCCAGCATGCAGCATTACATAATAATTCATTATTTTATTTATTATTTTAAAAGCGTATGATCATATCAGTATTTGAGGGGACACAGCATTCCATTTGGCTTGGCATTGTCCCCCAATGCCCCCCCTTGGAGCCGAACCCTGTGTGGGGGGCTGTCAGTTTAGAGGTTAATAGGTTTATTTAGTGGTAGTGATGTGAGAGGCCAGAGGTTTAGGGGTTAATAACTTTATTTAGTGGCGGCGATGTCGGAGAGCGGTGGAATAGGGGTTAATATATTTATTATAGTGTGTGCAATGTTGGGGTGTGGGGGAATAGGTGTTAATAACTTCAGTATAGTGTCGACGATGTCGGGGAGCAGCAGAATAGGGGTTAATAAATTTTATTAGTGGCAGCGATGTCAGGAACGGCAGATTAGGGGTTTAAGAGGTTTAATATAGTGTTTGCGATGCGGGAGAGCATAGGTTTAGGGGTTAATAGGTAGTTTATGGGTGTTAGTGTACTTTGTAACAGTTTAGTTATAAATTTTATGTAACAGTTTTGTTGCGTAAAACTCATAACTACTGCTCTCAGATGGCGGTACGGATTTTGTCGTTATAGGGTGTAACGCAAGTTTTTTAGCCTCACCGCAAAACATGGCAGCGCTATGGGAATCACATGAAAAAAACGTAATTTTTTCGACTGCGGGACTGACGTTGCGTTACAGGCTAAAAGGCTTGCAGTAAAAAAAAAAAATGATACAAGATTTAAAAATAATATGACATAGCCTTTTAACAACCACACATGTATCAAATATCTTATCATAGTTATATGTGTATAAATATATAGCATAATTTAAAAATCTAATTTAATTTCAAATTTTTCATTCTCAAAATAGTGGTTTGTAATGTATAATTTAATATGATTTATTACTGTTTGTACTCTTTTTAATGCATTCTAATAGCATATCAATTGAATACATCCCTTTGATTGGCTCTTTCTGCAAGAATTGTGAGCCGTGCTTGCATGTAATAAATTTGATGTTAAAAAAAAAAAGGCTTGCGGTACAGCTATAGCGATAAGACTCGTAATGGCTGCGTTGCTGTTTTAACGCTGAAATCAAAAAATTTTCAGAGTTAAAACAAGAACGCACAACTCGTAATCTACCTGATTGAAAATAATGTGCTGTATCAATTATATACTTCATACTAATAACCATTGGCTCATAAGGACAACTGCCAACGATCTATTGATGAAGAGGGACACAAATCTATAAGTTTTACAAAAGTCATTGGCTTATTTATAATACATAAAAAAAAAAAGCTATGCTACATTTTCACTGGCTTTCAAGTGCTGTGAGAATTGCTCCTTAAGATAAGTCCTGTAAGTATACTTCAAAAGCTAAATAAGACAGCTCTTGACAGAACACATCAATTTATGACCCTAGTGCAAACTGGGTAAAAATGTGTTTTAGTTTCCTTAAAAGTGATTGGTCTTCTGATTGGTGTCTTTTTGCAGATCTTGTAATGTTCCATTGTGAAACACAAAAGCTAAATTTTTAATAACCCAGCAGTCAGTAAAAAAAAAAAAAAAGGAAAAAAAAGAAAAGAAAACGCCTGGCAGAAGTGTTAGTCCATGTGAAGAAATAACAAGAGGGATGTTCTGACACTGCAAATACTCTGTGTAATTAGATTAGCACACTTAGCACTTGGAAGAGCAATTGTAAAGATAGGTGGGGAGAGGGGGACAAGATTACTGTCACACTTTCATGATAGATCATGAAGAAAACTTTCAAGTGTTCTTCAAGGAAGTCTATATAAAAAAAATGCTTAAATTTGTTCTACATTAGAATTAGGCTATTTTCTGTACCCAGTCCTGGATAAAGCCATACACACATTTGTGAGATCAGATTAACCAATAAAAATCATTTAGACAAAGAACACAACAAAACCAGTCCTCCTGCAGATAAACCATTTGCACAGTTTATCCACACAATTTGTTAAATCTCTAATCTTGATAGCCATGAAACTAAATGTAACTGCTAAGCAGGTGTATAGGACAAGTTAGAGTAAGCACATGTTCCCCTTTTTACAATTTCTGTGCCCGTAAGGCAGGCTTGTAAAAGGAGGAGGGCGGGCAGCTGCAGAAATGAATAGCTTTCCAACCCCCTTTTTTGAATGTACTTGACTTACCCCTTTTTAATTCAGCAGACAGCTAAATGGTACATGATTTTCAGCAGAGTCTAGTAAAGGATTTAACAAAAATAAATAAATAAGACTGATTAGCAGAGAGCTGATACTATTTTAGGAATTAACCTCACAGGATTTGGCAGTGGTGTTGGTGGCAGTAGTGGGATAAACTATCATGGTATATTTAGGTTAAAAGAATGCCTAGGGCAAAGTTGGGTGTGCTAGCCATCAGTATTAAAATGTGTTATCCTGCAGTCACAATGAATAGAAAGCCAGACAATTTTGATTGCTTTTACTTATTGACTTTTCTTCATTGTAAGTGCCTGGAATGATTTTCAAGCTAATGTTCTTTGTGATGGTGACTAATAACAAATAAAATACATTCTCAAAGTACATGCTTACGTTTAGGCAACTCTTTTGTTTCAAGACACTCCTCAGTCTATCAGTTTAAATCTATACAGAATCTACGTATATTGTCTGAGCTATCTATAGATTCATAACACATAACATAAGTGTTTAGCAAATTGAAATCTTGCAGCCTACCACATTTTCTTAAAGAGTGGGCATTATATGTATATATATATATATATATATATATATATATATATATATATATATATATATATATAATGCCAACTCTTTAAGAAAATGTGGTAGGCTGCAAGATTTCAATTTGCTAAACACTTATGTTATGTGTTATGAATCTATAGATAGCTCAGACAATATACGTAGATTCTGGCATTATATATATATATATATATATACATACATTACACAGTATATCCTTATATTTAAAGGAATCACATCTATATAGAAATTTGCATTGAAAACAAGTTGCTGGATTTGTCAAATCCTGCATTTTCCCCCAAACGCAATTAAACTTAAATATGACCTATTGATTTCATTAACCTCTCCTTACCCAAGCCTCCCTTACCAATTACTGTAAATACCAAACACTGCATTGTTCCCTTCTGACCCTAAACTGCATCTTACACCCAGTCTGGCACACATGGGTGTCTTTCCCAACAATGCAAATCCCCATGCAATTTTCTATGAAGGGATCCAACAGTCAAGGAACTCTGATTAACCATAACTGAACCCATTTAAGGGGGCACCATAATGAACCCCAATGCCAATAAAGAACCCCTATGCATAATGAGCTTCAAACCCAAAGCCCAGTGCCATCCTGAGCACCCCAAATTAGTGCTCCACTTTGTAATAATGGCGCATGATAATGTCTGCTGGTATTACAAGTAAATCGTAATTGCGAGGAAGCATTGCCCTCATGAGAGCGTGCTTCCATAGGCTCCGATGCTGTCACAGACAGTAGGTAAGTAGCACAGCGATGGCCAACATTTTTTTTTTTATAATAACAATTCTTATTTTGCAAATAATAAAATTATACATATCACGTGTACAGTTGTTAATGTTACAAGTCTGTGTGATCATACATACATTATCTCAGTATACGTGCAGTATGAGTAATAAACAGAAAAAAGAAAATGGAAAATTAATAAGTAATATACAAAAGCAATGTACTATCTGACAATAATTCACATTTCAAAATATATATGTGTGATCAATCCATGAGAATCCCGTCTGTCTAGGTGTCTATTTTATCAACTACAGTGTGACAGAGATGGCCACCAACTTTAAAGCCCCAAAACTGCCTAGTGCCATTTTTTTATTTTAAAAAAATGGTACTTTTTTTTTTAATAAAAAACTCTAATGCCCTCTATTTTGAGGGCATTTGGGGCACTTCTAGAAAATTAACCAGAGATCCTATCTCTGGTTAATTTTCGGAGCGCTAATTACTATCGCAAGCTCATGGTAGCAATAACCAGCCACTTGTAATGGCTGGTTAATTATACGCTCCCGCAAATAGGCAAATTTGCAATAATTTAGTGCTCCACTTGAAATCTAACCCTATATGTACAACTGCTAACTCTCTGTGCATACAAGTTACTGTATATCTGACCCTTCATCAGTAGCCACAAGTTTTAGATAGGCTCATAGGAGCTCAGGAGCACACACTTGTCTTTAGCATTCTATGGTAGAATGTTTGCAACTGTGGGCGAGATTACATTTGTGGCGTAAATTTCAGCACAACTGCTAAAACCCATGTCGCCCGTAAGTACACCTCGCACATCAGGTGAATCACATAACCCACGCCGCCAGATGATATACTGTCGAAAGTCGACCAAACTGGAGAGGCTCAGAAATGTGCGCTACTCCACATTTCTGGCGTCGCCAGTAACTTACACCAGTATATCATCTTGCACGCGTAACTAAAATATAAATAAAAGTTGAATTTTAAAAATCTAAACCGGATAAAAAAATTAAACCGACACGTCAAAACGCCATTCAAAACCCCTAATCCCACCATCTCCCCACATCACAATCACTAATAAAATTTATTAACCATTAAAATGCCACCCCCCCCAAATCGCAAACACTTATTAAAATATTAACCCCTAATCTGCCAACCCCCACAATGCAAACACATAATAAAACTATTAACACCTAAACCACCAACACCCCACAATGCAAAGTACCTAATAAAACTATTAACACCTAAACCGCCAACACCCCACAACGCAAAGTACCTAATAAAACTACTAACCCCTAAACCGTCAACCACCCACAACGCAAAGTATTAAACTAATAACTAAGCCCTCTAACCCAACACCCCCTAATTTAATCCCAATTAAAATACACTGAAATAAAATTAAAAAGATACCAACTACATTAAAAAATAATAAAAAGTTACAAAAAAAATGCATTTACATAAAACCCTAACATTACAACCCCCAAAATAAAAAAATTGAATCTTAATCTAAAAAAAAACAAAAAAACAAAAAATAAAAAAACCCTAACACTAACCCCAAAATATCCGCGACACGGAGGTCCTCTTCATGCAATGTCCTGGAAAAAACAGAATTTATGCTTACCTGATAAATTACTTTCTCCAACGGTGTGTCCGGTCCACTGCGTCATCCATAACTTGTGGGAATATCTCTTCCCCAACAGGAAATGGCAAAGAGTACAGCAAAAGCTGTCCATATAGTCCCTCCTAGGCTCCGCCCACCCCAGTCATTCGACCGACGGACAGGAAAAAAACAGGAGAAACTATAGGGTGCCGTGGTGACTGTAGTTAAAGAAATAAATTCATCAAACCTGATTAAAAAACCAGGGCGGGCCTTGGACCGGACACACCGTTGGAGAAAGTAATTTATCAGGTAAGCATAAATTCTGTTTTCTCCAACATTGGTGTGTCCGGTCCACGGCGTCATCCATAACTTGTGGGAACCAATACCAAAGCTTTAGGACACGGATGAAGGGAGGGAGCCAATCAGGTTACCTAAACAGAAGGCACCACGGCTTGCAAAACCTTTCTCCCAAAACAGCCTCCGAAGAAGCAAAAGTATCAAATTTGTAGAATTTGGCAAAAGTGTGCAGGGAAGACCAAGTCGCTGCCTTACATATCTGATCAACAGAAGCCTCGTTCTTGAAGGCCCATGTGGAAGCCACAGCCCTAGTAGAGTGAGCTGTGATTCTTTCAGGAGGCTGCCGTCCGGCAGTCTCGTAAGCCAATCGGATGATGCTTTTCAGCCAAAAGGAAAGAGAGGTAGCAGTAGCTTTTTGACCTCTCCTTTTACCAGAATAGACGACAAACAGAGAAGATGTTTGTCTGAAATCCTTTGTTGCTTCTAAATAGAACTTTAAAGCACGGACTACATCCAAATTGTGTAACAAACGTTCCTTCTTTGACACTGGATTCGGACACAAAGAAGGCACAACTATTTCCTGGTTAATATTCTTGTTGGAAACAACTTTTGGAAGGAAACCAGGTTTAGTACGCAAAACAACCTTATCTGAATGGAACACCAGATAGGGCGGAGTACACTGCAGAGCAGATAACTCAGAAACTCTTCTAGCAGAAGAAATAGCAACTAAAAACAAAACTTTCCAAGATAACAACTTAATATCTATGGAATGTAAAGGTTCAAACAGAACCCCTTGGAGAACTGAAAGAACTAAATTTAGACTCCAGGGAGGAGTCAAAGGTCTGTAAACAGGCTTGATCCTGACCAAAGCCTGAACAAAAGCTTGAACATCTGGCACAGCTGCCAGTCGTTTGTGTAACAAGACAGATAAAGCAGAAATCTGTCCCTTTAGAGAACTCGCTGATAATCCCTTATCCAAACCTTCTTGGAGAAAGGAAAGGATCCTAGGAATTTTGATCTTACTCCATGAGAATCCCTTGGATTCACACCAACAGATATATCTTTTCCATATTTTATGGTAAATTTTTCTAGTTACAGGTTTTCTGGCTTGTACCAGAGTATCTATCACAGAATCCGAAAACCCACGCTTAGATAAAATCAAGCGTTCAATTTCCAAGCCGTCAGCTGGAGAGAGACTAGATTTGGATGTTCGAATGGACCCTGTACTAGAAGATCCTGTCTCAAAGGTAGCTTCCATGGTGGAGCCGATGACATATTCACCAGGTCTGCATACCAAGTCTGCGTGGCCACGCAGGAGCTATCAAAATCACAGAGGCCCTCTCCTGTTTGATCCTGGCTACCAGCCTGGGAATGAGAGGGAACGGTGGAAACACATAAGCTAGGTTGAAGGTCCAAGGCGCTACTAATGCATCCACTAGAGTCGCCTTGGGATCCCTGGATCTGGACCCGTAGCAAAGAACCTTGAAGTTCTGACGAGACGCCATCAGATCCATGTCTGGAATGCCCCATAATTGAGTCAACTGGGCAAATATCTCCGGGTGGAGTTCCCACTCCCCCGGATGGAATGTCTGACGACTCAGATAATCCGCCTCCCAGTTTTCCACTCCTGGGATGTGGATCGCAGATAGGTGGCAGGAGTGATCCTCCGCCCATTTTATGATCTTGGTCACTTCTCTCATCGCCAGGGAACTCCTTGTTCTCCCCTGATGGTTGATGTAAGCAACAGTCGTCATGTTGTCTGATTGAAATCTTATGAATCTGGCCTTTGCTAGTTGAGGCCAAGCCCTGAGAGTATTGAATATCGCTCTCAGTTCCAGAATGTTTATCGGGAGAAGAGACTCTTCCCGAGACCATAGACCCTGAGCTTTCAGGGAGTCCCAGACCGCGCCCCAGCCCACTAGACTGGCGTCGGTCGTGACGATGACCCACTCTGGTCTGCGGAAGCTCATTCCCTGGGACAGGTGATCCTGGGTTAGCCACCAACGGAGTGAGTCTCTGGTCTTCTGATCTACTTGAATCACTGGAGACAAGTCTGTATAGTCCCCATTCCACTGTTTCAGCATGCACAGTTGTAATGGTCTTAGATTAATTCGCGCAAAAGGAACTATGTCCATTGCTGCAACCATCAACCCTACTACTTCCATGCACTGAGCTATGGAAGGTCGTGGAACAGAATGAAGAACTTGACAAGCATTTAGAAGTTTTGACTTTCTGACATCTGTCAGAAAAATCTTCATTTCTAAAGAATCTATTATTGTCCCCAAGAAAGGAACTCTTGTCGACAAAGACAGGGAACTTTTTTCTATGTTCACCTTCCACCCGTGAGATCTGAGAAAGGCCAGAACGATGTCTGTGTGAGCCTTTGCCTTTGAAAGAGACGACGCTTGTATCAGAATGTCGTCCAAGTAAGGTGCCACTGCAATGCCCCTTGGTCTTAGAACCGCTAGAAGGGACCCGAGTACCTTTGTGAAAATCCTTGGAGCAGTGGCTAGCCCGAATGGGAGAGCCACAAACTGGTAATGTTTGTCCAGAAAGGCGAACCTTAGGAACTGATGATGATCTTTGTGGATAGGAATATGTAGATACGCATCCTTTAGATCCACGGTAGTCATAAATTGACTCTCCTGGATTGTAGGTAAAATTGTTCGAATAGTTTCCATTTTGAACGATGGCACTCTGAGAAATTTGTTTAGAATCTTTAAATCCAGAATTGGTCTGAAAGTTCCCTCTTTTTTGGGAACTACAAACAGATTTGAGTAAAACCCCATTCCTTGTTCCACAGTTGGAACTGGGTGTATCACTCCCATTTTTAACAGGTCTTCTACACAATGTAAGAATGCCTGTCTCTTTATTTGGTTTGAAGATAAGTGAGACATGTGGAACCTTCCCCTTGGGGGTAGTTCCTTGAATTCCAGAAGATAACCCTGAGAAACTATTTCTAGTGCCCAGGGATCCTGAACATCTCTTGCCCAAGCCTGAGCAAAGAGAGAGAGTCTGCCCCCTACTAGATCCGGTCCCGGATCGGGGGCTACTCCTTCATGCTGTTTTGGTAGCAGCAGCAGGCTTCTTGGCCTGCTTACCCTTGTTCCAGCCTTGCATAGGTTTCCAAGCTGGTTTGGTTTGTGAAACATTACCCTCTTGTCTAGAGGCTGCAGAGTTGGAGGCCGGTCCGTTCCTGAAATTGCGAAAGGAACGAAAATTAGACTTATTCTTGGCCTTGAAAGGCCTATCTTGTGGGAGGGCGTGGCCCTTACCCCCAGTGATGTCTGAGATAATCTCTTTCAATTCTGGCCCAAAAAGGGTTTTACCCTTGAAAGGGATATTAAGCAATTTTGTCTTGGAAGATACATCCGCTGACCAAGACTTTAGCCAGAGCGCTCTGCGCGCCACAATTGCAAACCCTGAATTTTTCGCCGCTAATCTAGCTAACTGCAAAGCGGCATCTAAAATAAAGGAATTAGCTAACTTAAGTGCGTGAATTCTGTCCATAACCTCCTCATACGGAGTCTCTCTGCTGATCGACTTTTCTAGTTCCTCGAACCAGAACCACGCTGCTGTAGTGACAGGAATAATGCACAAAATAGGTTGCAGGAGGTAAGCAAACCCTCCAATTTTTTATCCATAGGATCTTTGAAGGCACAATTATCCTCAACAGGAATAGTAGTGCGCTTGGCTAGTGTAGAAAACTGCCCCCTCGACCTTAGGGACCGTCTGTCATAAGTCCTTTCTGGGGTCGACCATAGGAAATAATTTTTTAAATATAGGAGGGGGAACAAAAGGTATGCCGGGCTTCTCCCACTCCTTATTCACTATGTCCGCCACCCGCTTGGGTATAGGAAAAGCGTCGGGGTGCACCGGGACCTCTAGGAACTTGTCCATCTTACACAATTTTTCTGGAATGACCAGGTTGTCACAATCATCCAGAGTAGATAGCACCTCCTTAAGCAGTGCGCGGAGATGTTCTAATTTAAATTTAAATGTCACAACATCAGGTTCTGCCTGTTGAGAAATTTTACCTGAATCAGAAATTTCCCCATCTGACAAAACCTCCCTCATGGCCACATCAGATTGGTGTGAGGGTATGACAGAGCAATTATCGTCAGCGCCCTCCTGCTCTACAGTGTTTAAAACAGAGCAATCGCGCTTTCTCTGAAATGCAGGCATTTTGGATAAAATATTTGCTATGGAGTTATCCATTACTGCCGTCAATTGTTGCATAGTAACAAGCATTGGCGCGCTAGAAGTACTAGGGGTCTCCTGCGTGGGCAAAACTGGTGTAGACACAGAAGGAGATGATGTAGAACTATGTCTACTCCCTTCATCTGATGAATCATCTTGGGCAACTTTACTATCTGTGGCAGTACTGTCCTTACTTTGTTTGGACGCTATGGCACAATTATCACACAATTTTGAAGGGGGAGACACATTGGCTTCCATACATACAGAACATAGTTTATCTGAAGGCACAGACATGTTAAACAGGCTTAAACTTGTCAATAAAATACAAAAACCGTTTTAAAACAAAACCGTTACTGTCTCTTTAAATTTTAAACAGGGCACACTTTTTTACTGAATATGTGAAAAACTATGAAGGAATTGTTCAAATTTAACCAAATTTTCACCACAGTGTCTTAAAGCATTCAAAGCATTGCACCCCAAATTTCTTTAACTCTTAAAATGACGAAACCGGAGCCGGTTACAGTCTTAACCCCTCTACAGTCCCAGCTACAGCCTTTGCTGCGACTTTACCAAACCCAGGGGGGTATACGATACCAAATGAAGCCTTCTAGGAGCCTTTTCAACAACTTCTAGATCCACACACATGCAGCTGCATGTCCTGCTCTCAAAAGTAACTGCGCATTAATGGCGCGAAAATGAGGCTCTGCCTACTACAGAGAAGGCCCTTCCTGACTGGGAAGGTGTCTAAACCAGTGCCTGACGTGAAAAAAACGTTCCCCAATTTTATAAAGTGTGAATTTCAACATTAAGCTGTATAAAATGCCCAAATAAAGCAATCGATCTAGCCCATAAGACTGTCTACCAGTTTTATAGCCCATATTAAGCCCTTTATTCTGTTTGAGACTAAGAAAATGGCTTACCAGTCCCCCTGAGGGGAAATGACAGCCTTCCAGCATTACACAGTCTTGTTAGAAATATGGCTAGTCATACCTTAAGCAGAAAAGTCTGCCAACTGTTCCCCCCAACTGAAGTTATCTCCTCTCAACAGTCCTGTGTGGGAACAGAAACCGATTTTAGTTACTGCTGCTAAAATCATACTCCTCTCACAAACAGAACTCTTCATCTTTTTCTGTTTCAGAGTAAATAGTACATACCAGCACTATTTTAAAATAACAAACTCTTGATAGTAGAATAAAAAACTACAACTAAACACCACATACTCTTCACCATCTCCGTGGAGATGCTGCCTGTGCAACGGCAAAGAGAATGACTAGGGTGGGCGGAGCCTAGGAGGGACTATATGGACAGCTTTTGCTGTACTCTTTGCCATTTCCTGTTGGGGAAGAGATATTCCCACAAGTTATGGATGACGCCGTGGACCGGACACACCAATGTTGGAGAAATTCAAATCAGCCAATAGGATGAAAGCTGCTTACATCCTATTGGCTGATTTGATTAGGTTTTTTTTTTTAGTTAGGTTTTTTTTTTTATTGTGGGGGGGGGGGTGGGGGGTTGTAATGTTAGGGTGTATTTGGTTTATTTTATTGGCAAAAGACAAACTTTAGGGCAATGCCCTACAAAAGGCCCTTTTAAGAGCTATTGCTAGTTTATTTATAGATTAGGGTTTTTTTTTATTTTGGGGTGGTTTTTTTAATGGGGGTATTAGAATAGGAATAACTTATTTTATTTTGGATAATTTTGTTTGTTATTTTGTGTAATGTTAGGTTTTTTATTTTTTGTAATTTTAGGTTGCTTTAATTTGGGTAATGTTAGTTTTTTTAGTAATATTCAGCTAGATTACAAGTTTTGAGCGCTACAGGGATTTTAATGACCGCCACAAAAGTGGCGTTATTTCACCTCCCTACAGCTATTACGAGTTTTAAAAAAACAGGCTTATGCGGGTGATATGGTTGTGTTGAGCTCCATACCGCACCAAAATCAAGTGCTGCTGTTATGTGCTTGTGCACGATTTCCCCATAGACCTCAATGGGAAGAGCTGGCAAAAAAAATGTCTAACACCTGCGATTGCGGAATAAAAAGCTCCGTAACGCAGCCCCATTGATGTCTATGGGAAAAATAAAACGAATGTTTAAACTTGTCAGGGTTTTTTCCCTGTTTTGTTTGCCATGTGCTACTGGCAGCCATTTTACTCACCTCTCTTGCTGACTGTGGTGCATACTGTGTGATGCTGCTCATTTCCTGCACTTCCTTTTATGGCCAGACTGGTGTACATCATCCGTGTGAGACAGGATGCAGTCTCAGAATTGTGATGTCATCACTTATTATTTAAAGGTCCTCTGTTCAGTATGCTTTGCCCTTGCGTTGTCTCAGACCTTTTTGTGAGAGCTCCTGTGTATTACCTGGCTGTCTGACGTCCCTCCTGGTTTCTGATCCCTGGCTTGTTCCTGACTCTGCTGTTCTCCTTGTTCCTGATTCTGGCTCGTCTGACTACTCGCTTTGGCTCCTGACTCGGCTCGTCTGACTACTCGCTTTGGCTCCTGACTCGGCTCGTCTGACTACCAGCTCTGGTTTTGATTCCTGGCTTGTTATTTGACTTGTGGACTTTTTATTATTTTTTGCTATTAATAAAGGTGTGATTATTTTTGCACTTCTTGTCTCAGTCTGATTCCTGGCACCCTGACAAACCCTAACACCCTAACATAAACCCACAGTCTAAACAACCCTAATCTGCCACCCCCAACATCGCCGCCACCTACATACAGTTATTAACCCCTAATCTGCCGCCCCCAACATCGCCAGCCCCATACATAATGTTATTAACCCCTAATCTGCCACCCCCAACATCGCCGCCACCTACATAAAACTATTAACACCTAATCTGCCGCTCCCGATGTCGCCACCACTATACTAAAGTTATTAACCCCTAAAACCTCTGGCCTCCCACATCACTTCCACTAAATAAATCCATTAACCCCTAAACCTAACACTAACCCTAACATAACCCTAACGTAACCCTAAGCCTATGTAATGCTGTGTATATTACTTATTTAATAAATAGTTAATCACAGCACCACTAAAGCATTCTATCCACTGTCGAAAAAATAATAATAAGTAAGGCAGCTCACTGAACCGCTTGTCGATACAAGGACTTTGATGCAAAAAGATTACAGAAAAGAGCCGTTGTTCCATAAAGACATAAGACCGAATCAAGTGTTTGTTCTCCCGTCCGCACGAGTGGATAAAAGTCGGGGGCATCTCCATTTATTCAAAAGGATATGAAATCGCAAGTATTATAAAGCTAATTAACATGCATGTTCTAACTGGCCAGCTTCTATACTAATACAGACGCAATACAGATGATTGGTGATACACTTGCTGATTTAACACACGGCTTCTACCACATTAGAGACGCTATAATTCATTAACACTCTAATACTGGGAAGTGTTAGAAACTTTATGCATATGTTACAACATGAACTGTTAGAATAGTTAAGCACCGATACCCGGGCTGAATACTACCCAACCGCAAGTGTGGTTTAAAGAGGGGAACTTGGAAAGAGCCTTGGAGTATATTGAGTGTTAACATAAAGTTGAATGCATATGCTGGATGAACTAACGGCTTTTTGTCTTGTTCTGCACTAACCCATAAATGTGCTTATACTCATCATAAGAAGGTGTATGCTGAACAAGGGAATGATTACAGAGTTCAAAATGTTATTCAAATCTCATGCCTAAGAAGATATATTTGTAATCGAAAAGAATCTTTTTACAGCAACTATATCTGAAAAATTGCATCAAAGATTTTATATTCAAAATAACTGTGAAAGTTCTGCATGTCTAAGGGACTGTTCATTTTTTCATCTATATGAACTTTCTAAGACATAAATAGCGGTTTTCTGAGAGCCTTGGTTGATTCTTCCAGGGACGCCTGTGTTGAATCCAATTGTTTTATGAATGAAAGTGGTTTGCATGTGTGGATGGACTGAAAGTTGTGGATTCATACCATAGAATTGTATTTAGATACTTTATAATAAATTGCATTTACACTTTTGCTAAATTGAGGTGTGCTGAGTTCCTTTTTTTGTTAGCTGTGTATATTACGTTTCAGGATCTATTTTTACAGAGTTAAGGATTTGTAAAGTAGAATAATTTTGTATGTAGCCAGAGATTGTCACCAATATAAACATTTATATAAGTTTAAATCTTTGGCAGATAGTCTTATAACACTTATGTTAAGATGAGGAAATAAAGGAATAAGCACAGACCTTGCGCAGCTAAGTGTTAAATCAAAAATAACAATTGTTATATACTTTTAACCAAAGGATACTAGCAAGCAAGTATGAAGCAGAGAGCAAGGATATTGAAAGGAAGAGGTTAACCTGTTAATGAAATGTAAGCAGTTAATGGCAGATGCATAATACGCTAGCCTGAGTTATGCTGTACACAGATATGGGGGATTCAAATAGTACATACTACATCCGGAGGTAATACCTGGTAGGAAGAACGGTTGCCAGACACCGGTGCTGGAGTTTAGAGGAGTCCCTGAGCAGCGTTCTGCAGCAGTAGACGCTGAAATCACAGATCCCTGTGAAACCGGAAGCAGTGCTGGAGGTTAGGGGGTGTGAGCCAAGGTGTGCGTCTGTGGAGATAGAAAGCGCAATCAAATAGCGCTGTGATGATCTGAGAGCCTGTTATTTGAAGAGTCACTATAGGAGGCTCTGGAGACAAAGGTAAACAGTGATTAAGCTATAACTGTAATTCTTAAGAAATATTCCTTCTCAGGAGTTTTGGCTTAGGAGCAAGTGTTACACAGAACATGTAGCACCAGTAAATTACCAAGCAATTTGGAGGAGTGTGGGTTGTGCTTAAATAAGGTGAGGCAAAAAGAACCAAGCCCCCTCTTAAAGGAACAGTACCCATACAAAACCTCCCACACAAGGAGAGGAAGGCCTCTCCGAGTTCCTCCGGTGAAAGATGGATACCAACCTATCAGCATGTAGGTTGGCTGCGGGTTCCCATGAGTCCTCATCATGGGGGTAACCCTTCCAATGAACCAAGTATTCCAGAATTCGACCACGTTTTCTGGAGTCAAGAATGGCGGAGACCTCGTATTCAGGTAGCTGTAGCAAGTTTGTTGCTGGTTGCGATAAGGTTTTAATAGTGAGACTGGAACGTCGGGTGTACTCGCAGGGTGGATGGTAGCTCAAGGGTGACAGCGTTTTGGTTGACAACTTTACTTATGGCAAATGGTCCTATGTATAAGGAAGTTAGTTTCCTGGAAGGTACGTGTAGGTTCAAGTTCTTGGTAGAGAGTCACACCTTATCACCTGTTTGGTACACAGGGGGTTCAGTCCTTCTCAGGTCTTAGTAATGTTTTTTGTTTTGCTGAGCTTCTTGGATATTACTTTGCAAAAGATCATGTATGTGAGATAGATGTCTAGTGAGATGATCAACATTCAGGATTTTGTTGGAAGACTCAGCAAAAGGATGAAAATTGGGGTTGTACCCATAGTTTGCATAGAATGGTGAATATTTAATAGACAAATTGACTGAGTTATTATATGCAAACTCGGCGTAAGGTAGATACTCCATCCATTTATCTTGTTGTTGGTTGCAATGTGAACACAGATATTGTTCTTGCCATTGGTTGGCTCTCTCAGTCTGGCCGTTTGACTGAGGTTGATATGCAGAAGTGAGTCGTTGAGATATATTCAACTGAAGACAGAGCTCCCTCCAGAATCTGGAGGTGAATTGGCTTCCCCTATCTGAAGTTATGGAAGCAGGTAAACCAATGTTTTACAATATTGGTCAGGAAGAGGTGGGCTGTGGTTGAAGCTGTAGGAAGCTGTTAGGTAGGAATAAAATGAGCCATCTTTGTGAATAAATCATTAACGACTAGTATAGTTGTATAACCCAAAGAAGGAGGTAGCTCAACGATGTAATCCATAGCTATATCAGACCATGGTCTAGTTTGTATTGGCAAGGAGAGTAGGAATCCATATGGCTTTTTATGCTGAGGCTTTGTTTGTTCACAGGTAGGACATGATTTCACATATTCGGAAATTGCATGCAACATTCCTGGCCACCAAAAGTTACGTTGTAGCAGCTGTAAGGTTTTCTTTTCGCCGGGAT
Source organism: Bombina bombina (assembly GCF_027579735.1). Lineage (NCBI taxonomy): Eukaryota > Metazoa > Chordata > Amphibia > Anura > Bombinatoridae > Bombina > Bombina bombina. Next base: position 536,345,434 of record NC_069501.1, on the reverse strand, counting down.
CACTTGAGAGGACCGAATCATGGATGAGCTGAATAACTTTGTTGTGAAATTGAGAGGGTATGTATAGTAATTGTTGATGGTAATACAATCCATCATGGTTTTTCTGTAACTTCTGTATGGGTTTATTAGTATCTTGTTCTTGAGCTGTGCGTAGTTGTTGTAAGAATGTAATATTCAGGGCTATAATATGTGACTTTGGGATCACGGTATTAGGAGTTGGAACCTGAGTTGGTGTAGGAGGTAATCTTGAAAGTGCATCGGGTTTACCATTCCGGGACCCAGGTCTGTGTATGATGAGATACTGGAATCTGGAGAAATAAAGGCTCCAGCGGACTTGCCGTGCAGACAGGGTACGGGTGGTTTGTAAATATTCGAGGTTCTTGTGATCCGTGTAAATAATGATGGGTTTTTCTGTGCCTTCCAGGAGATGCCTCCAATGTTCTAATGATGTTTTGATGGCCAAAAGCTCCTTTTCCCCAATGGGGTAATGAAGTTCAGCTGGGGACATGGTCTTGGAGTAATATGCAATAGGATGCATAGGGGAATCCAGAGATTTAGGTTGGGAGAGGATTGCCCCAATAGCATGATCGCTTGCATCCACTTCTAGGATGTATTGTAACGAGTGATCTGGAAAGTGGAGGATAGGAGCTGTGGTAAACTTATGTTTAAATACTTCAAAACATGTTGTGCCTGGGGGGTCCAGCGAAACTTTTCGTTTTTTCCTGTTAATCTTGTCAACGGTTTTACAATACCAGAAAATCCCTGTATAATTTAAATCCTAAGAACCTTTGGACCTGTTTCTTGGAGTTAGGAGCGGGCCAGTTAGAGATTGCTGATATCTTGTTATCCTCCATTTGTATACCTTCTGGGCTAATTTTATAACCTAGGAAGGATAGCTCTGTTGTGTGGAATATACACTTTTCCGGCTTTGCGAATAATTGATGCTTCCTGAACCTATCCAGAACTGTCTTGACATGGATTATGTGTTGCTGTAAGGATTTTGAATAAATCAGAATGTCATCTAAGTATATGATAAGAAACACATCAAGTAAATCATGGAAAATGTCATTCACAAAAAACTGAAAGGTGGCAGGGGCATTGCATAGCCCGAATGGCATAACCTTGTATTCAAAGAGGCCGTACTGCGTACGGAAGGCATTAAGCCACTCATCACCACTCCTGATCCTTACAAGGTTGTACGCCCCTCTGACATCCAGTTTAGTGTAGATCTTTGCTGTAGACAGTCTTTCTATTAATTCAGGTATGAGCGGAAACGGATACCTGTTTTTTTTGTAACCTTGTTGAGAGCCCGGTAGTCAATAATAGGGCGTAGGGTGTTATCCTTGTTTCGAACAAAGAATATACCTGCACCAGCTGATGAGGTGGAAGGTGTTATGAAGCCTTTCCTGATGTTCTCATCGATATACTCTTTGAGATGTTGTAGCTCAGGTTGAGATAAGGGGTATACATGCCCCACAGGAATAGGAGAACCGGGAATAAGCTCAAAGGGGCAATCGTAGGCCCTATGCGGTGGTAAAGTTTCTGCCTCCTTTTTACTAAAAACATCAGTATAGTCAGCGTAATGTGCAGGGATAGTGTGTTCAGAAGTGCATGCTATAGAGTGGTTAGGAAAGCATTTTTTTATGCAATAATCAGAATCTAATGTAATTGTTAAGGAGTCCCAATGTATTGTTGGCTGATGAAGCTGTAACCATGCCAACCCCAATACTACTGTGAATAGAGGGGAACAGGTGACATCGAATGATATATGTTCCGTATGTCCCTCCCTAGTGGTAAGTAACAAAGGTGTTGTTTGGTGTGTGATAGGCCCTTTAGAAGAAATAGTGCCATCAAAAACTCTCAAGACAATCGGAGTTAATTTTTTAACAGTGGGTATTTTATTTACAGAGATCAGTGATGAATCAATAAACACCCCCGAGGCCCCAGAATCCAGAATGGCAGTGACATCAATCTGTTGGCGCTCCCACTGTAATGTAATAGAGAGATGATAGTATTGGGAAATGGAGAGATTACACACTGTGCTATATAGCTTGTATTTATAGTTACCTTTTTTATTCTTTGCCAAGGTGGGGCAATCTTTTACTTCATGTCCCTTGGTACCACAATACAAACATAAATTCAGGAGTCTTCTCTTAGCCTTTTCTTCAGGCTTGAGAGGGCCTCTAACCAACCCCACATCCATTGGTTCAGTGTTAGTAGCTGGTGGATATGTGGGTGTATGAGAGTAGGTTTTGTGTCTGAGTGGCTCTAGGAAACCTTTCTCTTTCTTTCTCTCTCGTAGTCTTCTATCTATATTGATACTAAGGGTCATCAGATTTTCTAAGGAGTCTGGGGGTTCTACACTGGGGAACTCATCCTTTATAGCATCAGATAAGCCAATTCTTTCACTGTTTTTTTAGCGCTATATTGTTCCATTCACTATCTTTAGACCATCTTTTAAAATCAGCTATATAGTCTTCTACCGGTCTTTAAAGCTGCTTAAGAGCTCTCATATTATTCTCAGCTGTTAATTGCTTGAGAGGGTCATCATACAAGAGGGCCATGGCAGCAAAAAAGAAATCAATTGAATTAAGAATAGGGTCGTTGGTTTCATAAAATGAATTGGCCCATGCCCTGGGCTTGGCACGAAGATATGAAATTACAGTAAGCACCTTTTGTTTTTCTGTGGCATATGATCTGGGTTTTAAATCAAACATGAGATAACATGAGTTAGTGAAATCCCTAAACTGGGACCTATCCCCATAGAATTTCTCGGGTGGACTAATTATAGGTTCATGGAATACTTCAGTAGTCTGAGGTTTGTGTGTTACAGTGTCTTTGATAACTGTCCTTAGTGTCTCATTCTGAATCTGCAATTCCCTCAAGCCTTGTGCTAACTGTTCTACTCTCTGATTGAGATTATGCACTTGTGAGGTTAACTCTGTAAGATCCATTAATGGGCTTGGTAATATGTAATGCTGTGTATATTACGTTTCAGGATCTATTTTTACCGAGTAAAGGATTTGTAAAGTAGAATAATTTTGTGTGTAGCCAGAGATTGTCACCAATATAAACATTTATATAAGTTTTAAATCTTTGGCAGATAGTCTTATAACACTTATGTTAAAATGAGGAAATAAAGGAATAAGCACAGACCTTGCGCAGCTAAGTGTTAAATCAAAAATAACAATTGTTATATACTTTTAACCAAAGGATACTAGCAAGCAAGTATGAAGCAGAGAGCAAGGATATTGACAGGAAGAGGTTAACTTGTTAATGAAATGTAAGCAGTTAATGGCAGATGCATAATACGTTAGCCTGAGTTATGCTGTACACAGATATGGGGGATTCACATAGTACATACTACATCCGGAGGTAATACCTGGTAGGAAGAACGGTTGCCAGATACCGGTGCTGGAGTTTAGAGGAGTCCCTGAGCAGCGTTCTGCAGCAGTAGACGCTGAAATCACAGATCCCCGTGAAACCGGAAGCAGTGCTGGAGGTTAGGGGGTGTGAGTCAAGGTGTGCGTCTGTGGAGATGGAAAACGCAACCAAATAGCGCTGTGATGATCTGAGAGCCTGTTATTTGAAGAGTCACTATAGGAGGCTCTGGAGCAGGGCCGCCATCAGGGGGTGACAGGGGTGACTCCTGTCAGGGGCCCAATGAGCCAGGGGGGCCCCATGAGGCAAGAACCAAAAAAAAATTTTTTTTTTTAAATTTGGGCAGCCACCAGTGGGTACTACAGCAGAGTGCTAATTGAGCATGGGAAATGTTACTACAAGGAGTAAAGTATTAGCATTTGAGAGGATTTCTTAGTGTGCACTAAACCACTATGCGCAGTGTGAGACAGACTTGGCACTTTGTACAGTGTGTGCCTGAGTCAGACGGCAGATCACTTTCATTTGCAGAGGAGGTAGGACTTACTTCGCATATGTTTTTTATTTCTTTGTGCAATTTTGGATTGTAACTTCAGTGTGGTAGTAGTTGTTTGGTGGGGCTAGGGGTCCATAAAAACACATTTTTTTAGCAGCAGTGTATTTATGATTATTTGACAATGCTGTAGAAATTCTATATTTAAAACCATGCAGAAATGTTTCCTCCTCAATACACAAATGGTAGATGCCCTTTTGGCAGATATGCATTTTATATATATATATATATATATATATATATATATATATAATTCCAGTTTACTGTCCCTTTATGCAAGGACTTTCCAGATGCAAGGAGGCATTTTATCTAAGATTTTTACATCTGCGTAAAATGTTATACTCTCAGACTAAGATTGCTCAGTGTTTGAATTGAGACAGGTTAACTTAAAACTGTTCAGTTTACACTACAGCTTAATTTTGAAATACATACCAACAAGCCTAAATCCTGCATTTAACCAGATCTAATGATATGAGTACCACAGTTTATGGTCCCACCAAGACCATATAGAGTACAGCATTTTCAAAATCCATAAGTACAGCTGACAGCTGGGAAAATTTGTACACTATATTTGAAGTGGTGTCTTGGTTGGGGAAAATGGGGAAAAAACAAACAAACAAACATATGTCAACCTTTTAAAGGTATTTTTCTTCATCTAGCCATCTACCCAGTTCATTAATGTACAATTTTGAATTCACAGAATTATTTTTGTTTGCACATTTACAAATATGATTCTTTAAAAAGTGATCTCTTAATTTCTAAACATTTTTTTATCATGCATTTCACACACTGTTGAGATAGGGGATGCAAGGTGCATAAATGTTTCCTCCTGTAAGTGTTTCTGTGGGTGTCTGTGTTTATGTCTTTGTGCTTTGGTTTGTGTCTCTATGAGTGTGTATGTATTTTTTATCTGTGGGTCTCGCTGTGAGGGTGGGTGTGTATGTCTTTGTGCATTTTCTGTGGATGTCTGTGAGGGTGTGTGCATATGTCTTTGAGCTTTTTCTGTGGGTGTCTCTGTGAGGGTGTGTGTATGTTTGGCTTTGTGTATTTTCTCTGGATGCCTCTGTGAGGGTGGGTGTGTATGTCTGTTTTCTGTGGATGTCTCTGTGAGGGTGTGTGTGTGTGTGTGTGTGTATGTATGTCTGTGTTTTCTGTGGATGTCTCTGTGAGGGTGTGTGTTTTATGTGGGTGTCTCTGTGAGGGTGTGTGTATGTCTGTGTGTTTTCTGTGGATGTCTCAGTGAGAGTGTGTGTATGTATGTCTTTCTGTGTTTTTTATGTGGTTGTCTCTCTGTGTGTGTATGTCTTTGTGTGTTTTCTGTGGGTGTCTGTGTGTGTGTGTGTGTGTGTGTATGTCTTTGTGTGTTTTCTGAGGCTGTCTCTGTTGGTGTTTCCTTGGGTGTATGTGCAAGTTTGAGTTTGTGTGTGTGTGTGTGTCCATTGTCTGTTCCTTTTTAGGACATTTTGACCTTACTACTAATTATTCACATCTTTCTACAGACTTTAAGACTAATTAGACCTTTCCAGAAGTAACCAATCCACCATTTAACCTTTAAATTATTGATTAGGCAGTTCAGGGCCCTTCCTTTCAGCCACTGCATGCTGTTGTCATAATTTAGTTGTCATCTTCCTTTACAAAAAGATAATCAGAACTCCATATTTTGTTTTCCTAAATCTCCTTTTTTATACAAAACTGTAGTTTACCTCATTACTTGTCAGGTCAATGTAAACAAGTGCTGAGTGTCTGTTTGGGTGTCTGTCTCTGAATGTGTTTGTGTGTTTCTTTGTGTGTCTGCTAAAGTGTCTATATGTGAATCCTTATGTGTGAGTGTGTTTGTGTGTTTCAGTGTATGAGTGTGTCTGTGTGTGTGTGTCTGTGTATCTGTGTATGTTACTACCTTTACAACATTTCCAAGTTTAAATAATTAACAATTAAGAATAAAGTGCATATACGTTTTTAATCACTTGTTCAAAAATTGCACATGTCAAAGGAGGGGGGGGGGCCTGATCAATGGTTGAGTCAGGGGCCCCAAAATTTCTAGTGGCGGCCCTGCTCTGGAGACAAAGGTAAACAGCGATTAAGCTTTAACTGTAATTCTTAAGAAATATTCCTTCTCAGGAGTTTTGGCTTAGGAGCAAGTGTTACGCAGAACATGTAGCACCAGTAAATTACCAAGCAATTTTGAGGAGTGTGGGTTGTGCTTAAATAAGGTGAGGCAAAAAGAACCAAGCCCCTCTTAAAGGAACAGTACCCTTACAGCCTAACACACCCTAACTTTAACATAATTAAAATACAGCTAAACTAAAGTTACAATTATTAACTAAATAATACCTATTTTAAACTAAATACAGGTAGCCCTCAGTTTACGCCGGGGTTAGGTTCTAGAAGGAATGGTTGTAAATCGAAAACCGTTGTAAATTGAAACCCAGTTTATAATGTAAGTCAATGGGAAGTGAGGGAGTTAGGTTCCAGGCCCCTCTCAAAATTGTCATAAGTAACACCTAATACATTATTTTTAAAGTTTTGAAATGAAGACTTTAAATGCTAAACAGCATTATAAACCTAATAAAATAATCAGACAACACAGAATATATAATTAAACTAAGTTAAATGAACAAAAACATTTGCTAAACAGCATTATAAACCTAATAAAATAATCACACAACACAGACTTTACTTGCATTTTTCTGCAAACAGTTCTTTCTATGCATTCCAATCTGGACTGATTTATAGACAGGAAGATCTTGTTCCTTTTCAAGCTGCTCGATAGCTCAGGTCTGGTTAAACTGATTAATTTCAGCTTGCTTGGCTTGCATATCTTTGCTGCAACACCAGCAGACAGCTCCACCTACTGGCTATTTTAATCAATGCACTGCTTCTCAATGCTTTTCAATAGCAGTCACATGACTGAAAAAAAGGTTGTTATTCTGAAATGGTGCAAATTGAACCGTTGTAAACCGAGGGCCACCTGTATATATATATATATATATATATATATACATACAGTATATATATATATTATATACATATACACACACAAATATATATATATATATATATATATATATATATACTATTCTTTCTTTTTTTTATATATTCTTTTTTTAATACATCTTTGTAACATTATGTAAAAAAGCAGCAATGGTATGTAATTTGATAGCACCGGCCCTGGGTAGACTAGTTTGTAAATAGTGATTAACTATTTACTAACTACCTAGTTAAAATAAATACAAACTTACCTGTAAAATAAAATCTAACCTGCCTTACACTAAAACCTAACATTCCAAAAAAATTAAACACTAAAATTACTAAAAAAGGAAATTTATGCTTACCTGATAAATTAATTTCTTTTACGATATACCAAGTCCACGGGTTTCATCCTTTACTTGTGGGATATATTCCTCATGCTAACAGGAAGTGGCAAAGAGCACCACAGCAGAGCTGCTATATAGCTCCTCCCTTAACTCCTCCCCCCAGTCATTCGACCGAAGGTATAGGAAGAGAAAAGGAAAGAACAAGGTGCAGAGGTGACTAAAGTTTATAAAAAATAAATCCTGTCTCAAAATGACAGGGTGGGCCGTGGACTCGGTATATCGTAAAAGAAATTAATTTATCAGGTAAGCATAAATTTCCTTTTCTTTTACAAGATATACCGAGTCCACGGGTTTCATCCTTTACTTGTGGGATACCAATACCAAATCTTTAGGACACGGATGAAAGGGAGGGACAAGACAGATACCTAAACGGAAGGCACCACTGCTTGAAGCACCTTTCTCCCAAAAATAGCCTCAGTAGAAGCAAAAGTATCAAATTTGTAAAATTTGGAAAAAGTATGAAGGGAGGACCAAGTCGCAGCCTTACAAATCTGTTCAACAGAAGCATCGTTTTTAAAAGCCCAAGTGGAAGCCACAGCTCTAGTGGAATGAGCCGTAATCTTTTCAGGGGGCTGCTGTCCAGCAGTCTCATATGCCAGGCGGATGATGCTTCTCAGCCAAAAAATTAAATTTATGCTTACCTGATAAATTGATTTCTTCTATGATACGACGAGTCCACGGATTCATCCTTTACTTGTGGGATATTATCCTCCTGCTAACAGGAAGTGGCAAAGAGCACCACAGCAGAGCTGTCTATATAGCTCCTCCCTTGACTCCACCCCCCAGTCATTCGACCGAAGGTATAGGAAGAAAAAGGAGAAACTAAAAGGTGCAGAGGTGACTGAAGTTTTAAATCAAAAAATATAATCTGTCTTAAAATGACAGGGCGGGCCATGGACTCGTCGTATCATAGAAGAACTCAATTTATCAGGTAAGCATAAATTTACTTTTCTTCTATAAGATACAACGAGTCCACTAATTCATCCTTTACTTGTGGGATACAATACCAAAGTTACAGGACACGGATGAACGGGACGGACAAGACAGATGCCTAAACAGAAGGCACCACTGCTTGAAGAACTTTTCTCCCAAAAATAGCCTCTGAAGAAGCAAAAGGTATGAAGGGAAAACCGAGTCGCAGCCTTACAAATCTGTTCAACAGAAGCATAGTTTTTAAAAGCCCATGTGGAAGCCACCGCTCTAGTAGAATGAGCTGTAATCCTTTCAGGAGGCTGCTGTCCAGCAGTCTCGTATGCCAACCGGATGATGCTTTTCAGCCAAAAAGAAAGAGAGGTAGCCATAGCCTTTAGACCTCTACGTCTTCCAGAATAGACAACAAACAGAGAAGATGTTTGACGGAAATCCTTGGTCGCTTGCAAGTAAAACTTCCAAGCACGAACCACATCCAAGTTGTGTAACAGACGCTCCTTCTTAGAAGAAGGGTTAGGACACAGAGAAGGAACAACAATTTTAATATTCTTATTAGTAACAACCATTCGGCTAGATTTAGAGTTTTGTCGGTAACGACCAGCGTAGCTAACGCTGGCTTTTTTTCCCCCCGTACCTTTTAAATACCGCTGGTATGTAGAGTTCACAGAAGGGCTGCGTTAGGCTCCAAGAAGGGAGCGTAGAGCATATTTACCGCCACTGCAACTCTCAATACCAGCGGTGCTTACGGACGCGGCCAGCTTCAAAAACGTGCTCGTGCACGATGTCCCCATAGAAAACAATGGGGCAGTTTGAGCTGAAAAAAAAACCTAACACCTGCAAAAAAGCAGCGTTCAGCTCCTAACGCAGCCCCATTGTTTCCTATGGGGAAACACTCTCTAAGTCTGCACCTAACACCCTAACATGAACCCCGAGTCTAAACACCCCTAACCTTACACTTATTAACCCCTAATCTGCCGACCCTGCTATCACTGACCCCTGCATATTTCTTTTAACCCCTAATCTGCCGCTCTGTACACCGCCGCAACCTACATTATACCTATGTACCCCAAATCTGCTGCCCCTAACACCGCCGACCCCTATATTATATTTATTAACCCCTAATCTGCCGCCCCCAATGCCGCCGCCAGCTACCTACAATAATTAACCCCTAATCTGCCGACCGGACCTCACTGCTACTATAATAAATGTATTAACCCCTAATCCGCCTCACTAACCCTATAATAAATAGTATTAACCCCTAATCTGCCCTCCCTAACATCGCTGACACCTAACTTCAAGTATTAACCCCTAATCTGCCGACCGGACCTCAATGCTACTCTAATAAATGTATTAACCCCTAAAGCTAAGTCTAACCCTAACACTAACACCCCCCTAAGTTAAATATAATTTAAATCTAACGAAATAAAATAAATCTTATTAAATAAATTATTCCTATTTAAAGCTAAATACTTACCTGTAAAATAAACCCTAATATAGCTACAATATAAATTATAATTATATTGTAGCTATTTTAGGACTAATATTTATTTTACAGGCAACTTTGTAATTATTTTAACCAGGTACAATAGCTATTAAATAGTTATTAACTATTTAATAGCTACCTAGATAAAATAATTACAAAATTACCTGTAAAAGAAATCCTAACCTAAGTTACAATTAAACCTAACACTACACTATCAATAAATTAATTAAATAAAATACCTACAATTATCTACAATTTGACCTAGCACTACACTATCAATAAATAAATTAAATAAAATACCTACAATTAAATCTAACACTACACTATCAATAAATTAATTACATGAAATACCTACAAATAAATACAATTAAATAAACTAACGAAAGTACAAAAAATAAAAAAAGCTAAGTTACAAAAAATAAAAAAATTAATTACAAACATAATAAAAATATTACAACAATTTTAAGCTAATTACACCTACTCTAAGCCCCCTAATAAAATAACAAAGCCCCCAAAATAAACAAAAATGCCCTACCCTATTCTAAAATTAAATAGAAAAGCTCTAACTAAGGACCTATAGCAGGTCTGAAACGTTGTATGTTTGTCTAAGACTCTACTAATGAAGAAATAAAGGTCTTTTAACTATTGGTGGCTGGAACAAATCATTTTTTCTACTTGGAGTATTTGCAGGATAAGGCAGATCCTGGGTTCCGTGCCCCACAAGCCACATATCTGTTGGTGCTGCACACCCAGACATGTAAACGTTTGCCCACAAACATTCAAACATCAGTGTCAACCATTTTTATAAAACCCATATATGCAAGCTCAGTAATACCCCTCTTTAGACTTAGGATTACTGCTTACCCTCTCCCTCATGGGGATACTGTCAGCCAATTCTGAAATAACACAGTCTCTCCAGAAAAAAATGACTGAACATACCTCACTGCTTATAGCATGAAAAACGTTTCTCACACTGAAGTTTCTTAAGTACTCCTCAGCCATTCTGTGGGAACTGCACTGGATCTTAGTAATAACTGCTAAGATCATCAGCCTCCAGGCAGAAGTCTTCATCCATCAGCTGCCTGAGGGAAAATAGTACACACCGGTACCATTTAAAATAAAAAACTCTTGCTTGAAGAAAATAAAAAACTAACATTTTATCACCTCTTTCACTTTACCCTTCCTAGTACTTAGAGTAGGCAAAGAGAATGACTGGAGGGTGGAGTCAAGGGAGGAGCTATATTGACAGCTCTGCTGTGGTGCTCTTTGCCACTTCCTGTTAGCAGGAGGATAATATCCCACAAGTAAAGGATGAATCCGTGGACTCGTCGTATCTTATAGAAGAAAGAAAGAGAGGTAGCCGTAGCTTTTTGACCCCTACGCTTCCCAGAATAAACAACAAACAGGGAAGATGTTTGACAGAAATCCTTGGTCGCCTGTAAATAAAATTTTAAAGAGCGAACCACATCCAAATTATGTAACAAACGTTCCTTCTTAGAGGAAGGATTAGGACACAAGGAAGGAACCACAATTTCCTGATTAATATTCTTATGTGAAACAACCTTAGGAAGGAATCCAGGTTTAGTACGCAAAACCACCTTATCAGAATGGAATATAAGATAAGGGGAATCACATTGTAATGCAGAAAGCTCAGAAATTCTTCGAGCCGAAGAAATAGCTACTAAAAACAAAACTTTCCAAGATAACAGTTTAATATCTATGGAATGCATGGGTTCAAACGGAACCCCTTGAAGAACATTAAGAACTAAATTCAAGCTCCATGGCGGAGCAATTGTTTTAAACACAGGCTTCATTCTGATTAAAGCCTGACAAAAAGCCTGAACATCTGGGACATCTGCCAGACGCTTGTGAAGCAAAATTGACAAAGCAGAAATTTGTCCCTTCAAGGAACTAGCTGATAATCCCTTCTCCAATCCTTCTTGGAGAAAAGACAAAATCCTAGGAATCCTAATCTTACTCCATGAGTAACCCTTGGATTCACACCAATAAAGATATTTACGCCATATCTTATGGTAAATTTTTCTAGTAACCGGCTTGCGAGCCTGAATCAGAGTATCAATGACCGGCTCAAAGAAACCCCGCTTAGATAAAATCAAGCGTTCAATCTAGAAAGCAGTCAGCTGCAGAGAAGTTAGATTTGGATGTTGGAAAGGACCTTGAATGAGAAGATCCTTTCTCAATGGCAGTCTCCACGGTGGTAGAGACAACATGTCCACTAGATCTGCATACCAGGTCCTGTGTGGCCACGCAGGCGCTATTAGAATTACTGAAGCCCTCTCCTGTTTGATTCTGGCAATCACACAAGGAAGGAGAGGAAAAGGTGGAAACACATAAGCCAGGTTGAACGACCAAGGTACTGCTAGAGCATCTATCAATACAGCCTGGGGATCCCTTGACCTGGACCCGTAATGTGGAAGTTTGGTATTCTGTCGAGATGCCATCAGATCCAATTCCGGTGTGCCCCATTGATGAATCAAGGTTGCAAACACCTCCGGGTGAAGTTCCCACTCCCCCGGATGAAATGTCTGACGACTTACAAAATCCGCTTCCCAGTTTTCTACTCCTGGGATATAGATCGCAGACAGATGGCAAGAGTGAGCCTCTGCCCATCGAATTATCTTTGATACTTCTATCATCGCTAGAAAACTCCTTGTTCCCCCCTGATGATTGATATATGCCACAGTCGTGATATTGTCCGACTGGAATCTTATGAATTTGGCCGAAGCCAACTGAGGCCACGCCAGAAGCGCGTTGAATATCGCTCTCAGTTCCAGAATATTGATTGGCAATTGAGACTCCACCTGAGTCCACACACCCTGAGCCTTCAGGGAATTCCAGACTGCACCCCAGCCCAGGAGACTGGCATCCGTCGTTACTATTACCCAAGATGGCCTGCGGAAGCATATCCCTTGGGACAGATTGTCCTGTGACAACCACCACCGAAGAGAGTCTCTGGTCTCTTGGTCCAGATTTATCTGAGGAGATAAATTTGCATAATCCCCATTCCACTGACTGAGCATGCACAGTTGTACTGGTCTGAGATGAAAGCGAGCAAACGGGATGATATCCATTGCTGCTACCATTAGTCCGATGACTTCCATACACTGAGCCACTGATGGCCGATGAATGGACTGCAGAGCTCGGCAAGTATTTAGAATCTTTGATTTTTTGACTTCTGTCAGAAATATTTTCATGTTTACCGAGTCTATCAGAGTTCCCAGGAATGGAACTCTTGTCTGTCGAACTAGTGAATTTTTTTCTACATTCACTTTCCAACCGTGAGTTCTTAGAAATGACAACATGATGTCCGTGTGAGATTTGGACAGATGATAGGTTGACGCCTGGATCAAGATATCTTCCAGATAGGGTGCCACCGCTATGCCTCGCGGCCTGAGAACCACTAGAAGAGACCCTAGATATTTTGTGAAGATCCTGGGAGCCGTTGCCAACCCGAAGGGAAGGGCCACAAACTGGTAATGTTTGTCCTGAAATGCAAATCGCAGGAACTGATGATGATCCTTGTGGATAGGAATGTGAAGGTATGCATCCTTCAAGTCCACCGTGGTCATGTATTGACCCTCCTGGATCATTGGCAAAATTGTACGAATAGTCTCCATCTTGAACGATGGGACTCTGAGCAACTTGTTTAGACATTTGAGATCTAAAATCGGTCTGAAGGTTCCCTCTTTTTTGGGAACCACAAATAGGTTTGAATAGAACCCCTGCCCTTGTTCCAGATCTGGAACTGGGCAAATTACACCCATGGTGTACAGGTCTTTTACACAGCGTAAGAACGCCTCTCTTTTTGTCTGGTCTACAGACAATCGTGAAAGATGAAATCTTCCCTTTGGGAGGAAGTCCTTGAATTCCAACTGATACCCCTGGGTCACAAATTCCAATGCCCAGCGATCCTGTACATCCCTTGCCCAAGCCTGAGCAAAGAAAGAGAGTCTGTCCCCTACTAGATCTGGTCCCGGATTGGGGGCTGCCCCTTCATGCTGTCTTGGTAGCAGCAGCTGGCTTTTTGACTTGTTTACCCTTATTCCAAGCCTAGTTAGGTCTCCAGACCGCCTTGGATTGAGCAAAGTTCGCTTCCTGCTTAGTGGAGGAAGAGAAAGCAGAGGATGTTCCTTTAAAGTTTCGAAAGGAACGAAAATTATTTTGTTTACTCCTCATCTTGAGGGGCTTGTCCTGAGGTAGGGTGTGACCCTTACATCCAGTAATGTCAGAGATTATTTCCTTCAGCTCAGGCCCGAATAGGGTCTTACCTTTGAAGGGAATAGATAAAAGCTTAGATTTAGACAATACATCAGCCGACCATGACTTTAGCCATAAAGCTCTATGCGCTACAATGGCAAAGCCTGCGTTTTTTTCCCTGCTAATTTTGCAAGTTGAAAAGCAACATCAGTCATAAAAGAATTTGCTAGTTTAAAGGGACAGTAAACCTCAAAAATAATGTTATATAATTCTGCACATAGTGCAGAATTATATAACATTATATTAGCCTTATCTTTATAAAACGTAATATTCCCTTTGAATTTAAAAAAAAAAAATGGCTGTTTTACAGACCCGCTCTCTGTGCTCTTCTGAGCGGGTCTGTTTTATTCACACAGTGCATCGGGCCAGCTGTATAGTCACAGCCTGGCCCGACCGCGCCATAACACTAAGTGCAGCTCGCTCAGAAGAGCACAGAGAGCGGGTCTGTAAAACAGCCGGGTTTTTTTTAAATTCAAAGGGAATATTACGTTTTATAAAGATAAGGCTAATATAATGTTATATAATTCTGCACTATGTGCAGAATTATATAACATTATTTTTAAGGTTTACTGACACTTTAAGAGCCTTAATTCTGTCTAAAATGTCCTCTAAAGGTGTCTCAACCTTCAGAGACTCTTAAAGGGCATCAAACCAAAAGGCAGCTGCAGTAGTTACTGGAACCATGCAGGCTATAGGCTGTAAGAGAAAATCCTTGTGAACAAATAGTTTCTTTAGAAGACCCTCTAATTTTTTATCCATAGGGTCTTTAAAAGCCCAACTGTCCTCAATGGGTATAGTTGTACGTTTAGCTAAAGTAGATATAGCTCCCTCCACCTTGGGAACCAATTGCCAGGAGTCCCGTATGGTGTCAGATATGGGAAACATTTTCTTAAAATTAGGAGGGGGAGTATACCTGGTCTATCTCATTCCTTCTTAAAAATTTCCGAAATTCTCTTAGGAACCGGAAAAACATCCGTGTAAATAGGTACCTCCAAATATTTGTCCATTTTACACAATTTTTCTGGGGGAATTGTGATAGGGTCACAATCATCCAGAGTCACCAGAACCTCCCTGAGCAATAAGCGGAAGTGTTCTAATTTGAATTTAAAGGACATGACGTCCGAATCTGTCTGAGGTAATAAACCTCCTGACTCTGAAAGTTCTCCCTCAGACATAAAATCCCTAACCCCCAAATCAGAACATTGTGAGGGTGCATCGGAAATAGCCACTAAGGCATCAGAGGGTTCAGTATTAACATTAATATCTGACCTATGGCGTTTACCCTGCAAACCTGGCAGTTTGGATAATACCTCTGTAAGGGTAGTAGACATAACTACAGCTATATCTTGCAAAGTAAAAAAGTAGACGCACTAGAGGTACTTGGCATCGCTTGTGCGGGCATTAAAGGTTGAGACACTTGAGGAGAATTAGGTGGCATATCCTGGTTCTCTTCAGACTGAGAATCATCCTTACGCACACTATCATTCCCTAAAGTATGATCGTTACAGTGTAGGGCCCTTTCAGTACAAGAAGGACACAATGTAAGAGGGTATTCCACAATGGCTTCTAAACACATAGAACACTGACTTTATTCATTGTCAGACATGTTGAACAGACTAGTAATAACAGCACAAGTCATTAACAATCTTTATTATGTGAGAAAAACAATTTAGTAAAAAAACGTTACTGTACCTTTAAGGGAAAAAAGTGTACACAGAGTTCCCAAAACTGCTAAAACGTTAAGGAAAATTTAAAATTTTGATAGGGAAAGGACCTAATGTGCAGTCGGATATTGCACCCCTAGTAAGAAAAGGACTTTGACCCTTAAAAATACGGTGAGGCCCACAAAGAAACGTTACAATGAAAAGAAAACGTTTAAACTGTCTCTGCACTTCGCCACAGCTCTGCTGTGGTGCCTATCTGCCCCAATCAGTATAAGCAGACTTGCTTCACAATGCAGCCTCACAATCTGGTCCTAACCACAATCTGGTCCTAATCTGGTCCTAACTCTCCGGCTCTAACTGCGCACTGAGGCGCGAAAATTAGGCCCCGCCCATCATGTACGATGGAAAAACTAAATTTATGCTTACCTGATAAATTTCTCTCTCTTGTGGTGTTTCCAGTCCACGGGTTCATCCATTACTTGTGGGATATTCTCCTTTCCAACAGGAAGTTGCAAGAGGACACCCACAGCAGAGCTGCCTATATAGCTCCTCCCCTAACTGCCACCCCCAGTCATTCGACCGAAGACAAGCAAGAAAAAGGACAAACTATAGGGTGCAGTGGTGACTGTAGTTTAAAAATAAAAAACACCTGCCTTAAAGTGACAGGGCGGGCCGTGGACTGGATACACCACAAGAGAAAAAAAATTATCAGGTAAGCATAAATTTTGTTTTCTCTTGTAAGGTGTATCCAGTCCACGGGTTCATCCATTACTTGTGGGATACCAATACCAAAGCTTTAGGACACGGATGAAGGGAGGGACAAGGCAGGAACTTAAATGGAAGGCACCACTGCCTGCAAGACCTTTCTCCCAAAAATAGCCTCCGACGAAGCAAAATTATAAAATTTGTAGAATTTAGAAAAAGTATGAAGTGAAGACCAAGTAGCCGCCTTACAAATCTGTTCAACAGAGGCCTCATTTCTAAAAGCCCATGTGGAAGCTACCGCTCTAGTGGAATGAGCTGTAATTCTTTCAGGAGGCTGCTTGCCGGCAGTCTCATAAGCTAAACGGATTATGCTTCTCAGCCAAAAAGAAAGAGAAGATGCCGAAGCCTTTTGGCCTCTCCTCTGTCCAGAGTAGACAACAAGCAATGCAGATGTTTGACGAAAATCCTTAGTAGCTTGTAAATAAAACTTTAAAGCACGAACCACGTCAAGATTGTGTAATAGACGTTCCTTCTTTGAAGAAGGATTAGGACACAGTGACGGAACAACAATCTCCTGATATTCTTATTAGATACCACCTTAGGAAGAAACCCAGGTTTGGTACTCAAAACTACCTTATCTGCATGGAAGATCAGATAAGGGGAATCACACTGTAAGGCAGATAACTCTGAAACTCTTTGAGCCGAAGAGATAGCTACCAAAAACAGAACTTTCCAAGATAAAAGCTTGATATCTATGGAATGCAGAGGTTCAAACGGAACCCCTTGAAGAACTTTAAGAGCTAAATTTAAACTCCATGGCGGAGCAACAGGTTTAAACACAGACTTGATTCTAACTAAAGCCTGGCAAAACGCCTGAACGTCTGGAACATCTGCCAGACGCTTGTGCAGAAGAATAGACAGAGCAGAAATCAATATCCTAGGAACCCTGACTTTACTCCATGAGTAACCCTTGGATTCACACCAATGAAGATATTTACACCATATCTTATGATAGATTTTCCTGGTGACAGGCTTTCGAGCCTGAATTAAGGTATCAATGACCGGCTCGGAGAAACCACGTTTTGATAAAATCAATCGTTCAATCTCCAAGCAGTCAGCCGCAGAGAAATTAGATTTGGATGTTTGAATGGACCTTGGAGTAGAAAGTCCTGCCTCAGCGGCAGAGTCCATGGTGGAAGGGATGACATGTCCACCAGATCTGCATACCAAGTCCTGCGTGGCCACGCAGGTGCTATCAAAATCACTGAAGCTCTCTCCTGCTTGATTTTGGCAATCAGACGAGGGAGGAGAGAAAATGGTGGGAACACATAAGCCAGGCTGAAGGACCAGGGCACTGCTAGAGCATATATCAGCGCTGCCTGGGGATCCCTTGACCTGGACCCGTAACAAGGAAGCTTGGCGTTCTGACAAGACTCCATCAGATCCAGTTCTGGTTTGCCCCATAGTTGAATCAGCTGGGCAAATACCTCCGGATGGAGCTCCCACTCCCCCGGATGAAAAGTCTGCCGACTTAGAAAATCCGCCTCCCAGTTCTCTACTCCTGGGATATGGATAGCTGAGAAATGGCAAGAGTGAACCTCTGCCCATAGAATTATCTTTGAAACCTCCAACATTGCCAGGGGGCTTCTTGTTCCCCCCTGATGGTTGATATAGGCAACAGTCGTGATATTGTCTGACTGAAATCTGATGAACCTGACCGCAGCTAGTTGAGGCCAAGCCTGAAGAGCATTGAATATTGCTCTCAGTTCCAGAGTGTTTATCGGAGGGAGGGCTTCCTCCTGAGTTCACGAACCCTGAGCCTTCAGGGAGTTCCAGACTGCGCCCCAGCCCAGAAGGCTGGCATCTGTCATCACTATAGTCCACTCTGGCCTGCGGAAACTCATTCCCCTGGACAGATGGACCCGAGATGACCACCAGAGAAGAGAATCCCTGGTCTCTTGATCCAGATTTAGCAGAGGGGACAAATCTGTGTAATCCCCATTCCACTGATTGAGCATGCAAAGTTGCAGTGGTCTGAGATGTAGGCGGGAAAACGGAACTATGTCCATTGCCGCTACCATTAGGCCGATTACTTCCATACACTGAGCCACTGACGGCCGAGAAGTGGAATGAAGAGCACGGCAGGAAGTTAGAAGCTTTGATAACCTGACCTCTGTCAGAAAATTTTTAATTTCTACTGAATCTATCAGTGTTCCTAGGAAGGAAACTCTTGTGAGAGGGGAGAGAGAACTCTTTTCTTTGTTCACCTTCCACCCGTGAGACCTCAAAAAGGCCAGAACAATGTCCGTATGGGACTTGGCGATTTGAAAAGTTGACGCCTGTATCAGAATGTCGTCTAGGTAAGGAGCCACCGCTATGCCCCGTGGCCTTAGAACCGCCAGTAGGGACCCTAGAACCTTCGTAAAGATTCTTGGTGCCGTGGCTAACCCAAAGGGAAGAGCCACAAACTGGTAATGCCTGTCTAAGAAGGCGAACCTGAGGAACTGATGATGATCTCTGTGAATCGGAATGTGGAGATAAGCATCCTTTAAGACCACGGTAGTCATATATTGACCCTCCTGGATCATAGGGAGGATGGTTCGGATAGTCTCCATCTTGAAGGATGGGACCCTGAGAAATTTGTTTAGAAACTTGAGATCCAAGATTGGTCTGAAAGTTCCCTCTTTTTTGGGAACTATAAACAGATTTGAATAGAAGCCCTGCCCCTGTTCCTCCCTTGGAACTGGGTGGATCACTCCCATAACCAGTAGGTCTTGAACACAACGTAAGAATGCCTCTCTCTTTATCTGGTTTACAGATAATTGTGAGAGATGAAATCTTCCCTTTGGAGATGAAGCTTTGAAGTCCAGAAGATATCCCTGGGAAACAATCTCTAATGCCCAGGGATCCTTGACGTCTCTTGCCCAAGCCTGGGCGAAGAGAGAGAGTCTGCCCCCCAGTAGATCCGGTCCCGGATCGGAGGCTACTCCTTCATGCTGTCTTAGAGGCAGCCGCAGGTTTCTTGGCCTGCTTCCCCTTGTTCCAAGCCTGGTTAGGTCTCCAGACTGGTTTGGACTGGGCGAAATTTCCCTCTTGTTTTGCATTAGAGGAAACTGAAGCTGCGCCACTCTTGAAGTTTCGAAAGGAACGAAAATTATTCTGTTTGGTCCTTAACTTATTGGACCTATCCTGAGGAAGGGCGTGACCTTTTCCTCCAGTAATATCAGAAATGATCTCCTTCAGACCGGGCCCGAATAGGGTCTGTCCCTTGAAGGGGATGTTAAGAAGCTCAGACTTTGAAGTAACATCTGCTGACCAGGACTTAAGCCATAGCACCCTACACGCCAAAATGGCAAAACCTGAATTCTTAGCCGTTAGCTTGGCTAAATGAAAAATGGCGTCAGAAATAAAGGAGTTAGCTAATTTAGGAGCTTTAATCCTGTCTAGAATATCGTCTAACGGGGTCTCCATCTGTAGAGCCTCCTCAAGAGACTCAAACCAAAAAGCCGCTGCAGCAGTAACTGGGGCAATGCATGCAAGAGGCTGGAGAATAAAACCTTGATGTATAAAAATTTTCTTAAGGAGACCCTCCAATTTTTTATCCATAGGATCTAGGAAAGCACAACTGTCCTCGATGGGGATAGTTGTACGCTTAGCTAGGGTAGAGACTGCTCCCTCCACCTTAGAAACCGTCTGCCACGAGTCCCGTATGGTGGCATCTATGGGAAACATCTTTTTGAAAGCAGGAGGGGGAGAGAACGGCACACCTGGTCTATCCCATTCCTTAGTAATAATTTCCGAAAACCTCTTAGCGACTGGAAAAACATCAGTGTAAACAGGCACTGCAAAGTATTTGTCCATTTTACACAATTTCTCTGGAACCACAATGGGGTCACAGTCATCCAGAGTCGCTAAAACCTCCCTAAGCGGAGGTGTTCAAGCTTAAATTTAAACGCTGTCATTTCAGAATCAGACTGAAGTAACGCCTTCCCTGAGTCTGAAATGTCACCCACAGATAGAAGCTCACCTGCCTCGGCTTCTGAGTATTGTGAGGGTATATCGGACACAGGCATTAAAGCGTCAGAAAGCTCTGTATTAGTTCTAGCCCCAGAGCTGTCTCGCTTTCCTTGTAGCCCTGGCAGTTTGGAGAATACCTCTGAGAGGGTAGCATTCATAACTGCCGCCATGTCCTGTAAGGTAAAAGAATTAGACGCGCTAGATGTACTTGGTGTCACTTGAGCGGGAGTTATAGGTTCTGACACATGGGGAGAGTTAGATGGCATAATCTCCCTCTTTTCAGTCAGAGAATCCCCTGGAGATAAATCTTTAAGCGCCATAATATGGTCTTTATAGTTTATAGAAATTTCAGTACATTTGGTACACATTCTAAGAGGGGGTTCCACCATGGCTTCCAAACATATTGAACAAGGAGTTTCCTCTATGTCAGACATGTTTAACAGACTAGTAATGAGACAAGCAAGCTTGGAAAACACTTTAATAAAGGTGAAACAGCAATTAAACAAAAATGTTACTGTGCCTTTAAGAGAAAAAAACTAGCACTTAAACTGCAAAACAGTGTAAAAATACAGTAAAGTCTTTGAAATTTTTACAGTGCGAGTAAGGGACTAAAGCAACATTGCACCCACTTGCAAATGGATGATTAACCCCTTAGGCCCCAAACCGGATTGAAAAACATTAAAAAAACGTTAAAAGTCAATTGAGCACCTTGCCACAGCTCTGCTGAAGCTCCTACCTGCCCTCAAATACGATTTTGTGCAGAAATAACCCCTTTGAAATGGTCCTCAGATGCCAGAGGACTCCTCTAGGGAAGCTGGATGTCTCAGTCTGAATTAAAACTGCGCAGTTAGAGCGCTAAAATAGGCCCCTCCCACCATGTACTGGATGTCAGAGGGGCCTTAAGAAAATACTCCTAGGAGTATCTGACTAGCCATGTGGAAACTAGGGCCCAAATAAAGACTTATCTCCCTCAGAGAAAAAAACGTCCTATTTATGAAATCATGTAAACGTTTTGTCACTAAGTAATATGAATATTAACATGAGTATTACCCTGTTTTGTAAGCATGATCCCAGTCGCTGTTAAATCACTGCATCAGGCTTACCTCAAATACACAAGGCTCTGTCAGCATTTTCTAGAACTTATTTATCTCTCTAGAAATAAAAATAATGAACATACCTCAAAGCAGGTAATCTGCAGACCGTTCCCCCAACTGAAGTTTTCCCATATTCTTCAGTTATGTGTGAGAACAGCAATGGACCTTAGTTACAAACCGCTAAGATCATCAAACCTCTAGGCAGAATTCTTCTTCTAATTTATGCCTGAGAGTAAAACAGTACAACGCCGGTACAAACTCTTGATTGAAGGTAAAACTACACTAAGTCACCACATATCTCTTGATACTTCCTTTCTTGTCGAGAGTTGCAAGAGAATGACTGGGGGTGGCAGTTAGGGGAGGAGCTATTTAGACAGCTCTGCTGTGGGTGTCCTCTTGCAACTTCCTGTTGGGAAGGAGAATATCCCACAAGTAATGGATGAACCCGTGGACTGGATACACCTTACAAGAGAAATAAACACCACCAGCCGCATGGGAAGTGGTCTGTGAATAAGCAATGCCTAATATATTAGAGTGCCATGTGGAACCCCAAAATATAAACGCATCAGCCCTGATAAGCCTTATTTCAATAAAAAATAGCGTACTCCAGGCTGTCTCAGTGTCTAACCAAGCCCTTAAGTGTCCCTTGCAGTTCTCACAAAGGTCATTAAACACAGGGGTCCAGTACCACCCTACCCAGACTACTGCTTACCCCTCTTACAAGATATAAAATATGTCAGCCAATTCTGAATCTACCAGGTCTCTTCAGAATATACATGACTGCACATACCTCAAAGCTGCATGTAGCAGAAACGTTACCCACACTGAAGCTTTCTCTGCACTCCTCAGTCATCTTGTGGGAAGCAAACAAGGATCTCAGTTACAACCGCTGAGATCATCAGACTCAAGGCAGAATTCTTCTTCTATGTCCTGCCTGAGGATAAATAGTACTCATCGGTACCATTTTAAAATAAAAAACTCTTGATTGAAGAAACTAAAACTATTATTTTATCACCTCTTAACTTTACCCTTCCTATTACTAGCATAGGCAAAGAGAATGACTGGGGGGATGAGTTAAGGGAAGAGCTATATAGCAGCTATGCTGTGGTGCTCTTTCCCACTTCCTGTTAGCAGGAGGAATATATCCCACAAGTAAAGGATGAATCTGTGGACTCGTCGTACCTTATAGAAGAAAGGGCATTTAGCTCTTTTACATGCCCAGACCCTAAACTAAAAATAAAACCCACCCAAAAAACCCTTAAAAAACCTAACACTAACCCCCGACGATCCACTTACAGTTCTTGAAGTCCCGCTTGAAGGATCCATCCAGCAGGCGAAGTCATCATCCAGGCGGCAAGAAGTCTTCATCCAGATGACCTCTTCAATCTTTATCCAGCCGGCGAAGTCCTCATCCAGAGCTCAATCCTATTGGCTGATTGGAACGCAAAACTCGTAATCTAGGTGTTAGTTGTTTTATTTTCTGCAATCGTAGTTTTTTATGTAATGTTAGCGTTTTATGTAAATTATTTTTTTATTTTTTGAAACTATTTTTTATTTTTAATGTAGTTAGTATCTTTTTAATTTTATTTCAGTGTATTTTAATTGGGGTTAAGTTAAGGGGTTTTAGGTTTATTTTATTGGCAAAAGACAAACTTTAGGGCAATGCCCCACAAAAGGCCCTAGGGCTATTGGTAGTTTATTTATAGATTACTTTTTTTTTATTTTGGGGTGTTTTTTTTAATGGGGGTATTAGAAAAGGAATAACTTTTTTATTTTAGATCATTTTGATTGTTATTTTGTGTAATGTTACTTTTTTATTTTATGTAATTTAAGGTTGTTTTCATTTGTGTAATGTTAGTTTTTTTTAGTAATTTAGTTTTTTTTTATTTTCTGTAAAGGTAGTTTTTTTATGTAATGTTAACGTTTTATGTAAATTAGTTTTTCTATTTTCTATTTTTAATGTAGTTAGTATCTTTTTAATTTTATTTCAGTGTATTTTAATTGGGGTTAAGTTAGGGGGTGTTAGGTTGGGGGCTTAGTTTTTAGTTTAATACTTTGCGTTGTTGGGAATTGCGGTTTAGGGGTTAATAGGTTAATTAGATGCTTTGTGTTGTGGGAGGATGTCAGTGTAGAGGTTAATAGGTTAATTAGATCATTTGCGTTGTGGGGGATGGCGATTTAGGGGCTAATAGGTTAGATACTTTGCGTTGTGGGGTGTTAGTGGTTGAGGTGTTAATAGTTTAATTAGGTGTTTGCTTTGTGGGAGGTTTGCGGATTAGGGGTTAATACGTTTATTAGGTAGTTTGCGATGTGGGGAGATGGGGGTTTAGGGGTTAATGCATTTATTAAGTAGTTTGCAATGTGGGGGAATGGCGGTTTAGGGGTTAATACATTTAATAGGTTGTTTGCAATGTGGGGGGATGGTGGTTTAGGGGTTGATATTGCGCACACGTTAGGTGTTTGTTAAAGGGATGCTAAACCCAAATTTTTTCTTTAATGATTCAGATAGAGGGGTTGAATTATCAAGCAGTCAATGCTGTTTATTCGGCGCAAGCCTTCAGGAGTTAAGAAGCAGCTGTGGCGGACAGCAATCATCCTGATCCAATACGATCGGGATGATTGACACCCCCTGCTAGCGGCCGATTGGCCGCGAATCTGCAGGGGGCGGCATTGCACAAGCATTTCACTAGAAATGCTTGTGCAATGATAAATGTCGACAGCTTATGCATTTATCGATGTGGGGTGGACATGATCCGCTACAGCGGATCATGTCCTCCTGCACATTGATAAATCGACCCCAGAGCATGCAAATTTAAGCAACTTTCTAATTTACTCCTACTATCAATTTTTCTTTGTTCTTGTGCTATCTTTATTTAAAAACCAGGAATTTAAAGCTTAGGAGCCATCCCATTTTAGGTTCAGCATCCTGGATAGCGCTTGCTTATTGGTACCTACATGTTGCAAACCAATAAGCAAGCAAAACCCAGGTTCTCAACCAAAAATAGGTCGGCTCTTAAAGGGACATGAAAACCAATTTTTTTTCTTTCAAGATTTAGAAAGAGCATACAATTATAAACAACTTTCTAATTTACTTCTATTATCTAATTTGCTTCATTCTCTTGATATTCTTTGCTGAAAAGCATATCTAGATATGCTTAGTAGCTGCTGATTGGTAGCTGCACAAAGATGCCTCCTGTGATTGGTTCACTGTGTGCATTGCTATTTCTTCATTAAAGTATATTTAAAGAATGAAGCAAATTAGGTAATAGAAGTAAAATGGAATGTTGTTTAAAAATGTATTCTCTACCTTAATCATGAAAGAAAATGTTTGGGTATAGTGTCCCTTTAAGCTTTACATTCCTGCTTTTTAAATAAAGATAGCAAGAGAACGAAGACAAATTAATAATAGGAGTAAATTAGAAAGTTGCTTAAAAATTGCATACTCTATCTGAATCATTTAAGAAAACATTTAGGTTTAGTGTCCCTTTAAGGCTTCCAGGGAGTTACGGTACTTTTCTACTAAGCGCAAGGCTTGCTGCGCCTGCCTATGGCCTAGATTTAGAGTTCGGCGGTAAAAGGGCTGTTAACGCTCCGCGGGCTTTTTTCTGGCCGCACCATAAATTTAACTCTGGTATCGAGAGTTAAAACAAATGCTGCGTTAGGCTCCAAAAAAGGAGCGTAGGGCATTTTTACCGCAAATGCAACTCTCGATACCAGAGTTGCTTACGGACGCGGCCGGCCTCAAAAACGTGCTCGTGCACGATTCTCCCATAGGAAACAATGGGGCTGTTTGAGCTGAAAAAAAACCTAACACCTGCAAAAAAGCAGCGTTCAGCTCCTAACGCAGCCCCATTGTTTCCTATGGGGAAACACTTCCTACGTCTGCACCTAACACTCTAACATGTACCCCGAGTCTAAACACCCCTAACCTTACACTTATTAACCCCTATTCTGCCGCCCCCGCTATCGCTGACCCCTGCATTACACTTTTAACCCCTAATCTGCCGCTCCGTAAACCGCCGCAACCTACGTTATCCCTATGTACCCCTAATCTGCTGCCCTAACATCGCCGACCCCTATATTATATTTATTAACCCCTAATCTGCCCCCCACAACGTCGCCGACACCTACCTACACTTATTAACACCTAATCTGCCGAGCGGACCTGAGCGCTACTATAATAAAGTTATTAACCCCTAATCCGCCTCACTAACCCTATCATAAATAGTATTAACCCCTAATCTGCCCTCCCTAACATCGCCGACACCTACCTTCAATTATTAACCCCTAATCTTCCGATCGGAGCTCACCGCTATTCTAATAAATGTATTAACCCCTAAAGCTAAGTCTAACCCTAACACTAACACCCCCCTAAGTTAAATATAATTTACATCTAACGAAATAAATTAACTCTTATTAAATAAATTATTCCTATTTAAAGCTAAATACTTACCTGTAAAATAAACCCTAATATAGCTACAATATAAATTATAATTATATTATAGCTATTTTAGGATTTATATTTATTTTACAGCCAACTTTGAAATTATTTTAACCAGGTACAATAGCTATTAAATAGTTAAGAACTATTTAATAGTTACCTAGTTAAAATAATAACAAATTTACCTGTAAAATAAATCCTAACCTAAGTTATAATTAAACCTAACACTACCCTATCAATAAAATAATTAAATAAACCACCTACAATTACCTACAATTAACCTAACACTACACTATCAATAAATTAATTAAACACAATTCCTACCAATAAATACAATTAAATAAACTAGCTAAAGTACAAAAAATAAAAAAGAACTAAGTTACAGAAAATAAAAAAATATTTACAAACATAAGAAATATATTACAACAATTTTAAACTAATTACACCTACTCTAAGCCCCCTAATAAAATAACAAAGCCCCCCAAAATAAAAAATTCCCTACCCTATTCTAAATTAAAAAATTTACAAGCTCTTTTACCTTACCAGCCCTGAACAGGGCCCTTTGCGGGGCATGCCCCAAGAAGTTCAGCTCTTTTGCCTGTAAAAAAAAACATACAATACCCCCCCCCCAACATTACAACCCACCACCCACATACCCCTAATCTAACCCAAACCCCCCTTAAATAAACCTAACACTAAGCCCCTGAAGATCTTCCTACCTTGTCTTCACCATCCAGGTA
Organism: Bombina bombina; assembly: GCF_027579735.1. Classification (NCBI taxonomy): domain Eukaryota; kingdom Metazoa; phylum Chordata; class Amphibia; order Anura; family Bombinatoridae; genus Bombina; species Bombina bombina. The sequence goes on along the minus strand of NC_069501.1, from coordinate 536,318,777 downwards.
TCACCGATCCGTCCTGGCTCCAAGATCTTCATCCAACCCAAGCGGGGGTTGGCGATCCATAATCCGGTGCTGAAGAGGTCCAGAAGAGGCTCCAAAGTCTTCCTCCTATCCGGCAAGAAGAGGACATCCGGACCGGCAAACATCTTCATCCAAGCGGCATCTTCGATCTTCTTCCATCCGGTGCGGAGCGGGTCCATGTTGAAGCAGGCGACGCGGATCCATCCTCTTCTTCCGATGTCTCCCGACGAATGACGGTTCCTTTAAGGGACGTCATCCAAGATGGCGTCCCTCGAATTCCGATTGGCTGATAGGATTCTATCAGCCAATCGGAATTAAGGTAGGAATTTTCTGATTGGCTGATGGAATCAGCCAATCAGAATCAAGTTCAATCCGATTGGCTGATCCAATCAGCCAATCAGATTGAGCTCGCATTCTATTGGCTGTTCCGATCAGCCAATAGAATGCGAGCTCAATCTGATTGGCTGATTGGATCGGCCAATCGGATTGAACTAGATTCTGATTGGCTGATTCCATCAGCCAATCAGAAAATTCCTACCTTAATTCCGATTGGCTGATAGAATCCTATCAGCCAATCGGAATTCGAGGGACGCCATCTTGGATGACGTCCCTTAAAGGAACCGTCATTCGTCGGGAGACATCGGAAGAAGAGGATGGATCCGCGTCGCCTGCTTCAACATGGACCCGCTCCGCACCGGATGGAAGAAGATCGAAGATGCCGCTTGGATGAAGATGTTTGCCGGTCCGGATGTCCTCTTCTTGCCGGATAGGAGGAAGACTTTGGAGCCTCTTCTGGACCTCTTCAGCACCGGATTATGGATCGCCAACCCCCGCTTGGGTTGGATGAAGATCTTGGAGCCAGGACGGATCGGTGATACCTGGATGGTGAAGACAAGGTAGGAAGATCTTCAGGGGCTTAGTGTTAGGTTTATTTAAGGGGGGTTTGGGTTAGATTAGGGGTATGTGGGTGGTGGGTTGTAATGTTGGGGGGGGGGTATTGTATGTTTTTTTTTACAGGCAAAAGAGCTGAACTTCTTGGGGCATGCCCCGCAAAGGGCCCTGTTCAGGGCTGGTAAGGTAAAAGAGCTTGTAACTTTTTTAATTTAGAATAGGGTAGGGAATTTTTTATTTTGGGGGGCTTTGTTATTTTATTAGGGGGCTTAGAGTAGGTGTAATTAGTTTAAAATTGTTGTAATATATTTCTTATGTTTGTAAATATTTTTTTATTTTCTGTAACTTAGTTCTTTTTTATTTTTTGTACTTTAGCTAGTTTATTTAATTGTATTTATTGGTAGGAATTGTGTTTAATTAATTTATTGATAGTGTAGTGTTAGGTTAATTGTAGGTAATTGTAGGTGGTTTATTTAATTATTTTATTGATAGGGTAGTGTTAGGTTTAATTATAACTTAGGTTAGGATTTATTTTACAGGTAAATTTGTAATTATTTTAACTAGGTAGCTATTAAATAGTTCTTAACTATTTAATAGCTATTGTACCTGGTTAAAATAATTACAAAGTTGCCTGTAAAATAAATATTAATCCTAAAATAGCTATAATATAATTATAATTTATATTGTAGCTATATTAAGGTTTATTTTACAGGTAAGTATTTAGCTTTAAATAGGATTAATTTATTTAATAAGAGTTAATTTATTTCGTTAGATTAAAATTATATTTAAGTTAGGGGGGTGTTAGTGTTAGGGTTAGACTTAGCTTTAGGGGTTAATACATTTATTAGAATAGCGGTGAGCTCCGGTCGTCAGATTAGGGGTTAATAATTGAAGGTAGGTGTCGGCGATGTTAGGGAGGGCAGATTAGGGGTTAATACTATTTATGATAGGGTTAGTGAGGCGGATTCGGGGTTAATAACTTTATTATAGTAGCGCTCAGGTCCGCTCGGCAGATTAGGGGTTAATAAGTGTAGGTAGGTGTCGGCGACGTTGAGGGGGGCAGATTAGGGGTTAATAAATATAATATAGGGGTCGGCGGGGTTAGGGGCAGCAGATTAGGGGTACATAGGGATAACGTAGGTGGCGGCGCTTTGCGGTCGGAAGATTAGGGGTTCATTATTGTAAGTAGCTGGCGGCGATGTTGTGGGGGGCAGATTAGGGGTTAATAAATGTAATATAGGGGTCGGCGGGGTTAGGGGCAGCAGATTAGGGGTACATAAGTATAACGTAGGTGGCGGTCGGAAGATTAGGGGTTAAAATTTTTAATCGAGTGGCGGCGATGTGGGGGGAGCTCGGTTTAGGGGTACATAGGTAGTTTATGGGTGTTAGTGTACTTTAGGGTACAGTAGTTAAGAGCTTTATAAACCGGCGTTAGCCAGAAAGCTCTTAACTCCTGCTTTTTTCAGGCGGCTGGAATCTTGTCGTTAGAGCTCTAACGCTCACTGCAGAAACGACTCTAAATACCAGCGTTAGAAAGATCCCATTGAAAAGATAGGCTACGCAAATGGCGTAGGGGGATCTGCGGTATGGAAAAGTCGCGGCTGCAAAGTGAGCGTTAGACCCTTTAATCACTGACTCCAAATACCAGCGGGCGGCCAAAACCAGCGTTAGGAGCCTCTAACGCTGGTTTTGACGGCTACCGCCGAACTCTAAATCTAGGCCTATGTGTGGCAAGCAGAAAATAGAGTAAAAAATCTCCATTCTGCGCACGTAAGTCCTTGTGCTGCATATGTGATACGGACTGGCAAAGCCAGTTCTATGTTAGTTTATGAGAGTAAAAACTGCGGCCGACATGTAAAAACTAAATTTATGCTTACCTGATAAATTTATTTATTTCTTGACACAGTGAATCCACGGAATCATCAATTACTGTTGGGAAGCTGTTAAGTATAACTTCCCTTCCACAACTACCAGTCATTCGACCGTAGGAAAAGGAGAGAAAGGAAATAACACAAGGTACAGAGGTGCCTGAGATTTATATAAAAAATTCTGTCTGAAAACAGGGAGGGTAAGCATAAATTTTGTTTTCTTTCTTAAGACACGATGAGTCCACAGAATCATAAATTACTGTTGGGAATCAATACCCAAGCTAGAGGAAACAGATGATTAGGGAGGGCAAGACAGGTAACCTAAACGGAAGGAACCACTGTTTGCAGAACCTTGCTCCTAAAAGAGACCTCAGGCGAGGCAAAAGTATCAATTTTGGAAAAATTTGGACCACAACCCCCAAAAATTTAAGAAAGGAGGCCCAAGACGTGGCCTTGAAAATCTTGAAAACAGCTAAATTGTGCAACAAAACAATCCTTAAGAGAAGAAGGAATCGGACCTAAAGAAGGAACAACAAAATTCCAATCTTAGAACGAAGAACCGCCTTATCAGCATGAAAAATAAGATAAAGCGAATCACACTGCCAAGAAGAGAGATCTGAGACTCTCGAGCAGAAGAGATAGCCAAAGGAAATAAAAATTTCCAAGATATCAAATTAATATCTATGGCATGCAAAGGCTCAAACTGAGCCAGCTGCCAAACTGAGGAACAAATTAAAACTCCACGAGGAGCAACAGCTTAAACTCTGGCCTGTTCCTGACTAAGGCCTGACAAAAAGAATGCATTACTGGAACGTCCGCCAGACGCTTCAAGGCAAAAAATAAAAGAAACCATAAAGAGTACTAACAGACAAACCCTTCTGCAGACTTCCTGGAGAAAAGACAAGATCCTAGGAATCCTGACCCTCCTTCAAGAGCAGCCCTGGATTCACACTAATAAGGATATAAGCGCCATATCCTATGACAAATCATACGAGAAATAGGCTTGCGTTCAATCTTCAAGCAGAAAGCTTCAGAGACACAAAGGAATGGACCCTGAATTAGAAGGTCCTCCCTCAGAACAACCACCAGGGTGGGAGAGATACATCCCCACTAGGCCTGTATTCAGATCCTGCGGACCTATGCAGGAACTATTTAAATTACTGATGCTCACTCCTATTAGAAACAAGCCAAGACTCATGGAAGGAGAGCAAACTGAGGAATAGGGACGTCAGACTGAAATTCCAAGAGACCGTCAGAGAGCTTAACAGAGCAGTCTGCAGATCTCTTGACCTTAATCATAACAAAAACATTTGGTGAACTGCCATCATATCTAACTCCAGCACCCCCATTTGAGGGCCAACCTAGAGAACACCTCAGGATAGAAATCTACTCCCCGGGATGAAAATCTGCCTGCTCAGAAAGTCCTCGTCCCAGAAGATCACTCGTAGACGAGGATGGCAAATAGACAGCCATTGAGAGTTACTATTCATGAACGAAGTCGAGCCACCTCCTTCATGGCTAAGGAACCCCGAGTTCCTCCCCAAGCCACTGAAGAGAAAGACCAACAGGAACCTTATAAACTAGGACAACTGAAGCCAAGCCCTCAGAGCATTAAAAATCGCTCTCCACTACAAGATGTTGATGGGGAGAACTCCTGATGAGTTCAAGGCCTTGCGCCTATAACGAGCTCCAGACTGTATCCCAGCCCAGCAGGCTGGCGTCTTTGGACACAATCATCCAGGAAGTCTCCAGAAACATGCTTTCTGAGACAGATACTTCTGAGAATCTCTTAAAAGCTAAATCAGATCTATCTTCTGATAGAGATCTGAGGGTTTACCACTCCATTGACTAAGCTTGCAAAACTGCAGAGCTCTTTTCACATAAAAATGCAGTGTAAAATCACATAAACCAGCAATTTAAAAACTCTAAAACTTTCCTCTAATTACTAAATAATGTGATAAAGATTTCTAAGATTTCACCATTAATTACCAGAAAATCCTCCTCCCTAGACTCAGGAGAGAGAGAGAGCTGTGTAGAAGAAAATGGAGCAGAAACTTCACTATATGAAAATATAAATGTCCTCTTGCATTTTCCCTGTAGATAAGGAAAAACAGACAAAGCTGCAGATACCGCAGAGTGTACCTGAGCTGCAATTATGTAGGCAAATACACTCCTCCAGGAGAGGAACTGCAGGGCACTGCATGTGACGCCATAGAGGCTTGGGATCTTTAAAGAGAAAGCTGTGGCATTGGGGCATATTTATCAAGCTCCGAATGGAGCTTGATGCCCCGTGTTTCTGGCTCTGAGCAGGAGGACAGACATCACCGGAAATCAACCCGATTGAGTACAATCGGGTTGATTGACACCCCCCTGCTGGCGGCCTATTGGCCGCGAGTCTGCAGGGGGTGGCGTTGCACCAGCAGCTCTTGTGAGCTGCTGGTGCAATGCTGAATACGGCAAGCGTATTGCTCGCCGTATTCAGCGAGGTCTGTCGGACATGATCCGCACTGTCGGATCAGGTCCGACAGACCTTGATAAATAGAGGCCATTGCCTGAACAGCATCATTCTGGGAGACATGAGGTTCAAATCTTCCTTAGAGATAAGAGGCTCAAAAAAAAAAAAGGGTCAGAAAAATAAACAAATTTGACCACAAGAGCCTTTTAATGAACATTTGTTCCTAAGGTACAGACATTCAATCCAAAACCCTGAACAAATGCCACAAATACTACAAGTGAAATGTTTAAAATAAAAAGTACTATCACTTTAAGAACATAACACTTGCTTAAGGGGGAACCACACTTCTTGCCTGGAATAAACTCCCCCATCCGGGATGTCTACCCCTATTTATAGAGGTACTAACTCTATAGAATACTCATAATATATTCTATGGCATACACAGTAAGGGAATAAATAAACAATGGTTTACTAGGAAATGCAGTGTAGAATTTGTTTCACATAAACCAGCAATTTAAAAACTCTAAAACTTTCCTCTAATTACTGAAGAATGTGATAAAGATTTCTATATATCAACCCCTTCTCTGACCAGAGCTCTCCGATTACAGATTGAGCCCAATGCTACTCCGATCTGACGGAGCATTTAAGAAAATACAAGTCACATGACCGGAGTCAACTATAGCCGGAATGGTGCCGCTCTCCTTCACGGTGAAGGAGGCGGAAACTAGGCAGCAACAAGCAAAAGAGGCACAAAAAGCTCTCTTGAACATTGCGTCATATGCGTATTCTTGAATATGACAAAAATTGCGCCACTCCATTCGAAATTTAAGAAAACGGAGGAGGCGACTCATTAACAGTTCCAACCAAAACGCAGATAATGCGCTCCCAAGAAACTGAACGATAATAAAAATATTTTTTTTTACTGTGTATGTGAAGAGTTTACCTGGACATAACACATAGCCCCACTTAAATTCATACATACATTAATTAATATACAAGATTGTAGTGCAAAGCTAGAGGAATACTTAACTCCTCAAACGCTATTTTAATGCCAATTATAAAAACGGCAGCAGAAATCTACAATTTTTGTAATACTACGATCACTATAAACCTCAATCAGGAATACTAATATCAATGTATTAACCCCTGAAGCTGTATCTTGTCTCCTGACACACAGTGCCTGCATCCTGCTTGAAATATCCCAGTAAAGGATATAAAAGTCCCAAATATTGTTGCAGCTAATACCCTTAAGTGCAAGTCCCCCAGACATTGAAGACCAACGCACTTACCTGTATCTAGCCGTCCGGCAGGAGGACGGAACACCCGGTATGAGAGGACGCCGCTCTTCACAGAGACCTGTGTAGAAAAGAAAGGCCAGAGTAAACCTACTCCTGCTTTCTATACTAGGGCAGCACAATATTAGGAAAACGCAGCAAGGCCCACCTTACAAGTTCCTAACTGCTTTAAAGCCACCACTGCCCTGCTGAAGAGACTGACGTGGAGTACAGCTAAACCCAATCCTTGAAAAGGGGAAGGATCAGAGTAAACCTATTCTGGCTTTTAAAATATCAAACTCTTAATTGAAGTGAAATAAATCCAATTTCTTCAGACACTCAGGGGCCCATTTATCAAGCTCCGTATGGAGCTTGAGGGCCTAGCGGTCTAAAGAACGCTGCTCCATAACCTGTCCACCTGCTCTGAGGAGGCAGACAGAGATTGCGTGAAATCAACCCGATCCAATACGATCGGGTTTGATTGACACCCCCTGCTGGTGGCCGATTGGCCACAAATCTGCAGGGGGCGGCATTGCACCAGCAGTTCACAAAAGCTGCTGGTGCAATGCTGAATGCGGAGAGCGTATTGCTCTCTGCATTCAGCGAGGTCTGTTGGACAAGATCTGCAATGTCAGATCATGTCTGACAGGCCTTTCATAAATAGGCCCCTAAAACTTCACCTCCTTCATGCACTAGAGGCAAAGAAAATGACTGGGGGTTGTGGGAAGGGAAGTGATACTTAACAGCTTTGCTGTGGTGCTCTTTGCCTCCTCCTGCTGGCCAGGAGTGATATTCCCAACAGTAATTGATGATTCCGTGGACTCACCGTGTCTTAAGAAAGAAATATACGCACGTAACTTGTCTGCTGCACCGTATATGTGATCGATCGGTTAGACTAAAAATTGGCGACGCTCGGTTTTGCGCCCATTGCCAAATATGTGATTGCGCCCTGTGTTTGTAGTAATCTTATGAATTGTTAGAAACACTGCTGCCATAGGGAGATAAAGACATGGACACGCTCCTGAGAACTAATGAGCCTACCTAGGCTAACTTTTTAACACAGTTAAAAATCAAGTAAATTTAATAATACAAGTAATTTGGTATAAGTTAAAAAAGCAGTTACCTTTTTGGTGACTGTAACTACTTCTACAGGAGTTTTATAGTAAACTCTGTGCAGGAGTAGAATCGGACCAACTCTGAGAAGGCCACAGCAGTTGCTAAAAATTGGTAAAATCAGAAGAGTTGTCAGTAGTCAAGCCAGAGTTTTTAAAACAGAAGTTCAGTCACCAACCAGCAAATCGGTAAAACAGCAGAATAATCCAACGAGTAGTTGAAGGGGTCTTTGGTCATGTAGTTAGTCTATAATTCAAGGTACAGATAAGGGCAAGATGAAAAACGTAAGTCAGAAGACAGACTACAGTCAAAACCAGTTGGGCAGGTCAGGAACTTTCATATAAAATAACCAAGCAATGAATAGGAGTCAAAGTTAACCTCTAGTTCAATCTTGGCACCAAAATAACTGCAGGGATCACGTCTGACAAAGGATCATAAAAGCTCATTCTATAGCGCATTCTCCAACAGTCTGTTTAACAATGAGGACAAACAATGCACACTGCACTGATCCAAAGACCGCTTAGGATGACCTCAGACTTCTACCGCCATAGAAGTCCAGCCCTTAGTACACCCAGGGCCCATAGCTCCAGCCCTTCAAGTAAGTGTAGCATGGTCCTTACCGCACCTCGGGACCAGACAATTGGAAATTTGCTTAAAATTGCATGCTCTATGTAACTTATGAAAGTTTAATTTTGTCCTTTTAAAGGGACATTCCTGTCAAAATTGAAATGCACATAGATGAATTACATCATTGACACATATTTGCAGTATACACGCATTGGCTTCTAGTAAAAATGTTATCACTGATTTTAGTGTTAACATTTGTCCTTGTACATGCATGTAAAGTATAGCTAGATATTCTAAGTGCATCAGCATTTTAAATACTGCAGCAGCTCCAGTGGGGCTTGTATCAAGTCAGCAATTGACAAATTGAGTCATTACCAGATGGTACAAGCACCTTAGGCTCTCTGAGCAAGTGATATGTTAAAAATGCTGGTGCACGGTGCATAATTAAATACACTTTGAAACAGCTATAGCTTTTATTAGAAGCATTTTTTTCTAATACATGTATATTACAAAAATGCTTCAATTAAAAACTGAAATGCATCCATGTGGTTTCCAATTTTGTCTGGAATGTCCGTTTAAGGCTTCTAAAATATTGATGTGCGGCCCCCCATATGTTAGGAAATTGGCCATCACTGGTCTACATAATTGTTTTGTATAATGTTGACCAGAGTAGGATAGGTTTTTTTAGCTGAGCGATAGGGGATTTATCCCAGGTGTTTGCACGCGTCAGGTTTTCCGCTCGTATTACAAGTTGAAAGTAAACACAATCGCTTGAGCCCAATTCAAGTGATGCTTGTCAGATTAGTGCAACCTCAGAGCTCTGGTTAACTGTTTCGCGAAACAAAAGTGTCACAAAACACATAAAAAATACATTACAAAGTACACTTACACTAATGATAACACCATCTAATAATAATTATTACAAAAAATATATATTGCATGAAAAGTTATAAGTGCTCAAAGATATGAGGTCACAGAAAGGCAGGCAAAGGGCTTTAACATTGAGATATGGCTCAAAATTTCCACTCTTTACTAGCCATTGGCGAGTAGAAATATAATGGTGGCGAGTAGGGCTGGACAATATGGGCAAAAATGAAAATCGCAATTTTGGACCCAAAAAAATTGCGATTACGATTTTAATCGTGGTTTTCTTATAAATGGCTATAACCCCTTAATTTTTCAATAAAAATGTATTTAACACTACAGAATCTTAATGTCCAATACACTCTGGGAGCATAAAAATATAAACCACAAAATAGTTAAAATAAAATTAGCTGCCTGTGCTGTGGTTACATAGTAGACACTAGCCAGTTTTTAGGTTTTCTGACACAACATTGTCATGTTTTCTTGGGTTGTCAGTCTAGCTTTGGTACGATTAACATATGAAGCAGTGTAAGCATGGGGAAACCTGAAAAGTGCTGACTTTACAGCAGTAAGATTTGTGTATAAGTGCAGTAAAGGTAGTACAATGCACACACTGCTGCATTTGTTATTCATTTAGATGAGTGACTGTCCAAGCAAATATGAGGGATGTGGCATTGACAAGGTCAATCCTGACATCCTGCAGCCTGTCATATTACATCAGACAGCTATTTTGTAGTACATTACAGAACACTAAGAACAGTTATAGTTAGAGTACATAATACAAACAAGGGAACTCAACACATACAAAGCTAATTGAAATTAAATTAGCTGGCCAGTTCTTACCACATTGTCCATGTTTTCTTAGGCAGTCAGTCTAGCTGTGGTATGAGTAACATATGAAGCAGAGTGCATGGAGAACCCTGAAAAGTGGTGACTGTCCAGCAGCATGATATGTGTTTCTAAGTGCAGTAAAGGTAGTACAATGCACACTGCTTCATTTAGCTGAGTGACTGTCCAGGAAAACATGGGGGATATGGCCGTTTCGAAGGCATTCTTAGGTCCGTCCACGGCCGCACACTGATCCGCCTCTCATCATCCCTCTCCGCCTCCGTTTTCATGACGAATAGAGAAGTTTAATTTTTTTAAATGGCATACTCTCGTGTTTTTTAAATCGTGGCGATTAATCGCGGTTTTAAATTGCATATGCGATTAATCGTGCAGCCCTAGTGGCGAGTGAAAGTTAGTGAATGAATGTTGAAGTCTGATGGCTTGTAAGTAGCAAAGTTAGCACATTTGTAAAATGTACACTCCTATTGCAGCATTAACAAACACACATTTTGGGCTATGTGCTAGAAATATTATCTGAAGGGATATAAAAGGGCCGATTTATCAAGCTGCGGCAGCCCCTGTCCCCTGCAGCTCGCCTCTGGCAGGCTGAATTCCACTGCCGGAATTCAGCATTGCACACAAGCGCTATTTTGCGCTTGTGAGCAATCCTGCCCCTTGCCCGCAAACAGCCAATGGGCAGGAACTGTCAATCTCCCCGAGCTGGGCGAGATGACTGCTGGTTCTCAAATACAGACTGACGGTTCTCTTGTGAGAACCTGCAGTTGTAAATGGTGCGAAGCCTGCCGAAGGCTTTGATAAATCGACCCCTATATATCCTAGAAATGGCAAGGATATGTTATTCCTCTAGGGCTGTAGGAACACCATTAGTGCTTAGACTGTTACTTCTAAGAGGGTAAATGGGGGCAGAAAGAGAGATTGGAGACGAAAACTAAGAGCAGAGAAGAAGATAGCTTTACTAGAGAGTGGGGGGGGGGAAGAAAAATGAAAATGATATGAGAGAGGTGAAAAAAAGAGTGTAAAGAGAAAATATGACCTGAGAGATGAGGGAGAGGGTAAAAAGAGAGATTGAAGAGAGGAGGGAGGGGAGAAAGATAGTTAAGAGAGAGAAGGGAGATATGATAATTATTAAAAGAAAATCTCCAGGTTTTCTATGACCTTTCATGACTGTCAGCACTCTCTTTCTCCACTCTCTTACTTCAACAACTTCCTATTTCTATCCAGCTGTTGTCTTACCCAGAACCACAAAGTTGATGTTGCTAACTGCTATATATATATATATATATATATATACACAGGTAGCCCTCAGTTTATGCCAGGGTTAGATTCCAGAAGGAATGGTTGTAAATCGAAACCGTTGTAAATTGAAACCCAGTTTATAATGTAAGTCAAAGGGAAGTGAGGGAGTTAGGTTCCAGGCCCCTCTCAAAATTGTCATAAGTAACACCTAATACATTATTTTTAAAGTTTTGAAATGAAGACTTTAAATGCTAAACAGCATTATAAACCTAATAATATAGATTGTATCATCATCAAACTAAGTTTAATGAACAAAAAAATTTGCTAAACATCACCTAATAAAATAATTACACAACAGATTGCATCATCATCAAACTAAGTTTAATGAACAAAAACGTTTTTTTACTTGCATTTTTCTGCAAACAGTTCTCTGCATAGTTAGCATGTTAGATAATATTGGTTCTGCACCTATTCTATGCATTTCAATCTGCAGTGATTAATAGGCAGTTAGGCACCCTCACCTCAAGCAGCTGGACAGGAAGATAATAGGGAAGTGGCTGCAAGCTCTTGCTCGATAGGTCTTGTCTGATCTGTGTACACAGATCAATTTCAGGCTGTTAAAATAGCTTATTTTTGCTGAAATACAAGCGGACAGCTCCACCTACTTGCTATTTTAATTAGTGCACTGATTTTTAATGCATTTTAATAGCAGTCCCATGACTGAAAAAAAAGGTTGTTATTCTGAAACGGCGCAAATTGAACCGGCATATACACACACACACACATGCACATCTAGATTGTAAGTTCCCATAGGAATAGCGCCCTCATTTCCGCCTGTATTTGTCTGTAAAATTTTGTCTTTTATTGTATTGGTTCTCCGATGTACTTTTATACTTGTATCCATGGGCAGTGCTGCGGAATCTGTTGGCGCTTTATAAATAAAGAACAATAATAATAATATATATGTACATATGCATTTATTTGGGTATTTATGTATTTACAGACATATATACACACAATTACATATGTACACATATACATAATGAAAAGAAACAACGAGGATACCCAGGAACTCAAGGCCAAAGTGGTTTATTCAAACGTATAGGTGTAGCACTAAACATTGTGTAAGGTAGGCTAGATCTGACGCGTTTCGCGCATGCTCACATGCGTTTCATCAGAGATCTACAGGTGTTCACCAGGTAAGTGGTTAAATACAATATGATGGCCAATAGGGATGCTAATTGGCAAATACAAATCACGTAAGTACTGTGTACTGATAATCTCACACATTAAAATGTGAAAAAGTGAGATGAATACATAAAAACATGTGAAAACAAATAAAACATATAAATCACATTCTACGTACAATATTACTGCTAATGTGCGTCACTAGTGTCTTCTCTGAACCCTCTTTAAGAGGGGGTAGTAGTGTATTAAAATCAATGATTATATCTATGCTAAAGCTATTTCATCTCCATAAAGTAGAATAGGAGAGTTGCATATAAAGTGCTGCAGAAAGATTACATTTAAGCTATAGATACTCTGTATACACTGCTAAAGATATACATCAACCTTTACGTACATAGACAGAGATAAACAATGGAAATAAAAAATAAGAGTAAAAGTAAGAAAGTGAAAGTAAAAAAGAAAGTAAAAAAGGGAGTGAAAAAGGAGTAAGCAAATTTGTGTTATATATTGGGCTCGGAAGAGACAATCGTACAGGGCATATACATAGTAAATACATGGTCAAAAAGTCCCTTTCAGATGCTTACTCCTAACATTTTGGCCTGGCTAGTAACTTACAAGCTGAAATTTTGAGCCCTGTATATATATATATATATATATATATATATATATATATATATATATATATATATATATATACTGTATATATACACACACATGCATATCTAGATTGTAAGTTCCTATGGGAATAGTGCCCTCATTTCCGCCTGTATTTGTCTGTAAAATTTTGTCTTTTATTGTATTGGTTCTCCGTTGTACTTTTATACTTGTATCCATGGGCAGCGCTGCGGAATCTGTTGGCGCTTTATAAATAAAGAATAATAATAATAATAATATATGTACATATGCATTTATTTGTGTATTTATGTATTTACAGACATATACACACAAATACATATGTACACATATATAGATAGATATATAAGTGAATTGGAGCCCTTTGCAGTTAAGTAGATGAAAACATGAAAAAAACATATTTATGCAATATTCATATTTAATAATGGTTTTAACTATATTTCCAAGTATTTACTGTAAATATTTCACATTCAAATGTTCTGCACATAGGGGAATATGTTCTAAGTATTTATTAACATTATATATATATATATATATATATATATATATATATATATATATATATATATATATACACACACACCTATATATAATCATATAGACACAGATATATATTTTACCAAAATATAATCAGATATATGTAAAAATATGTATTTATGAATAAACAGAACATATTCTTCTAAGTGGAGAATATTGGAAGGTGAAATATTCATATTTTCATGTAGGGTTAGCGCACTTGAGAATATGGGGCCAATTTATCAAAGGTCTTGCGGACCTGATCCGACAGTGCGGATCAGGTCCGCAAGACCTCGCTGAATGCGGAGAGCAATACGCTCTCCATATTCAGAATTGTACCAGCAGCTCACAAGAAATGCTGGTGCAACGCCGCCCCCTGCAGACTCGCGGCCGGCGATTCCTGTCCGCCTGCTCAGAGCTTCATAACTGATGTTTCTGGCGAGTCTGAAACCTCGCCAGAAACACGGGCCCACAAGCTCCGTTCGGAGCTTGATAAATGGGCCCCTATGTGATTGTGTTTGCGCACGAGCAGGGTGTTTTTCCCACTTTTTTTGCACCATTGACTTCTATGGGGGAATAAGCTATCGTGTGCCCAATATTCTGCGCACATTGGGTTAACGCGCAATAGAAAACAGCTTACTTTCAACACATAATATGAGCGCAACCCGAAGCACGCAAAATCTTACTTCTAGAAGTGCATTTAAAGGGACAGTCTACCATAGAATTGTTATTGTTTTAAAAGATAGATAATCCCTTTATTACCCATTCCCCAGTTTTGCATAACCAACATAGTTATATTAATATACTTTTTACCTCTGTGATTACCTTGTATCTAGGAACCTTCTTCCAGCCCCCTGATCACATGATTGTTACTGTTTATTATCTATTGTCTTAAATTTAGCATTGTGTTGTGCTAGATCTTAAATAACTTTCTGTGCCTGAACACAGTGTTATCTATATAGCCCACGTGTACTTTCTGTCTCTTTGTGTTGAAAAGAGATTTAAAAAGCAACCTAGCCTACCTAGGTTTAGCTTAAACTAAGAATACCAAGAGAAAAAAAAAACTTGATGATAAAAGTAAATTGGAAAGTTGATTTAAATTAAAAGTCCTATCTGAATAATGAAAGTTTAATTTGTACTAGACTGTCCCTTTAATGCTCGAATGTTAAATAGTCCTCCCATTGTAATCTGTCCCTCTGTGTTTTTTTGTTTTTTTTTTATACTATATAAGTGATATATATGTAATTTCTTTCCTTTTAAAATATTATCATTGGCAATTGGTATGTAAAAGTTTTAGCAACCGATGTTTTTAATTTTAGAATTTCAAATGACAATTATTGATATTGATAACAGCAGGCAGGGCCGCCATCAGGGGGTGACAGGGGTGACTCCTGTCAGGGGCCCAATGGGCTAGGGGGGCCCCATGAGGCAAGAACTAAAAAAAAAAAAAAATGTATTTTGGCAGCCACCAGTGGGTACTAGAGCAGAGTGCTAATTGAGCATGGGAAATGTTATTACAAGGAGTAAAGTATTAGCATTTGAGAGGATTTCTGAGTGTGCACTAAACCACTATGCACAGTGTGAGACAAACTTGGCACTTTGTTTGTAGAGCGTGTGCCTGAGTCAGACGGCTGATCACTTTCATTTGCAGAGGAGGTAGGAATTACTTAGCAAATGTTTTTTTATTTCTTTGTGCAATTTAAGATTGTAACTTCAGTGTGGTAGTAGTTGTATGGTGGGGCCAGGGGTCCATAAAAACACCTTTTTTTAGCAGCAGTGTATTTATGATTATTTGACAATGCTGTAGAAATTCTATATTTAAAACCATGCAGAATTTTTTCCTCCTCAATACACAAATGATATATATTACATTCCAGTTTACTGCCCCTTTATGCAAGGACTTTCCAGATACAAGGAGCCATTTTATCTAAGATTTTTACATCTGCATAACATGTTATACTATCAGACTAAGATTGCTCAGTGTTGGAATGAGACAGGTTAACTTAAAACTGTTCAGTTTACTCTACAGCTGACTTAATTTTGAAATGCATACCAAAAAGCTTAAATCCTGCATTTAACCAGATCTAATGGTATGAGTACCACAGCTTATGGTTCCACCAAGACCATATAGAGTACAGCATTTTCAAAATCCACAAGTACAGCAGACAGATGGGAACATTTGTACACTATATTTGAAGTGGTGCTCTTGGTTGGGGAAAATATCAAATAAACATATGTCAACCTTCTAAAAGTACTTTTCTTCATCTAGCCATCTACCCAGATCATTAATGTACAATTTTGAATTCACAGAATTATTTTTGTTTGCACATTTACAAATATGATTCTTTAAAAAGTGATCTCTTAATTTCTGCATTTTTTTTTATCATGCATGTCACACACTGTTGATTAAGGGGATGCAAGGTGCATAAATGTTTCCTCCTGTGAGTGTTTCTGTGGGTGTCTGTGTTTATGTCTTTGTGCTTTGGTTTGTGTCTCTATGAGTGTGTATGTATTTTTTTCTGTTGGTATCTCTGTGAGGGTGGGTGTGTATGTCTTTGTGCATTTTCTGTGGATGTCTGTGAGGGTGTGTGCATATGTCTTTGAGCTTTTTCTATGGGTGTCTCTGTGAGGGTGGGCGTGTGTTTGTCTTTGTGTATTTTCTCTGGATGCCTCTGTGAGGGTGGGTGTGTATGTCTGTGTTTTCTGTGGATGTCTCTGTGAGGGTGTGTGTGTGTGTGTGTGTGTGTATGTATGTCTGTGTTTTCTGTGGATGTCTCTGTGAGGGTGTGTATTTTCTGTGGGTGTCTCTGTGAGGGTGTGTGTATGTCTTTGTGTGTTTTCTGTGGATGTCTCAGTGAGGGTGTATATGTATGTCTTTCTGTGTTTTCTGTGGGTGTCTCTATGTGTGTATGTCTTTCTGTGTTTTCTGAGGCTGTCTCTGTTGGTGTTTCTTTGGGTGTATGTGCAAATTTGAGTTTGTGTGTGTGTCCTTTGTCTGTTCCTTTTTAGGACATTTTGACCTTACTACTGATTATTCACATCTTTCTACAGACTTTGAGACTAATGAGACCTTTCCGGAAGTCACCAATCTAACATTTAACCTTTAAATTATTGTTTAGGCAGTTCAGGGCCCTTCCTTTCAGCCACTGCATGCTGTTGTCATCATTTAGTTGGCATCTTCCTTTACAAAAAGATAATCAGAACTCCATATTTTGTTTTCTAAATCTCCTTTTTTTTTACAAAACTGTAGTTTACCTCATTACTTGTCAGGTCAATGTAAACAAGTGTTAAGTGTCTGTTTGGTTGTCTGTGTCTGAGTTTCTTTGTGTGTTTGCTAGAGTGTCTATATGTGAATCCTTATATGTGAGTGTGTGTGTGTGTGTGTTTCAGTGTATGTTACTACCTTTACAACATTTCCAAGTTTAAATAGACAATTAAGAATAAAGTGCATATACATTTTAGTCACTTGGTCAAAAATTGCACATGTCAAAGGAGGGGGGGGCCCTGATCAATGGTTAAGTCAGGGGCCCCAAAATTTCTAGTGGCAGCCCTAACAGCAGGTATGTACGTACCTTTACTGTGACTAATATTCTTTATTGTACACCTGGGCTTCTTCAGTAAAAATTAGTTAGTTACACTAAAGATTTTTAAAACAACTTTTGGAAATTAGTAATGTTGTAAAGAAATAATACATTTTAGAGAATTAATTATTTTTTCAGTGTTTATTCTGTAAAACCATGAATTATACAGAGGGGGAAAAAACCCATAGGGCCAGATTATGAGTGGAGCGCTATCGTTAGCGCGAGGAGCATAAACGTGTTTGCATGATTGCAATGTTTTTTATGCTTGAATACATATTACAAGTGGTGCGCTGTTTAAATTACCACAAATTAGTTTACGCTCCTGGCGTTGAGCAGCAATGTCCGCTCGTATTACAAGTTGAATTAAATGCGATTGCTCGAACAGGAAACAGTTGCACTAAATTACTCTATTAAACCCTAAACCGCCACAACCCCCATCGCAAACTACCCCTCTACACTAATAGCCCCTAAAGCACCACAACCCCCATCTAAAGTACCTGCTACACATTTAACCCCTAAACTGTTACACCACCACATCACAAAATACCCCTTTACACTATTAACCCCTATGCGGCCACAACCCACATCGCTATATACCCTTCTACACTATTAACCCCTAAACTGCCACAACCCCCATCGCAAAATACCCGCTAACATCTAAACCCCCCAACCAGCTAACCCCCCCTAACCTGAAACCCCCTAAATTACCACAAAAATAAAAATAGCCTTACCTGAAAAAAAACAACTAACATTACAGGGGGGAAAAACTACCAAAAATAAAACTAAAGCTCCACTTAAAAAAAACAAAACCTCAAAATAAAAAACCTAAACCAACACTAAACTAAAGTCTTTTTTTTCCCCAAAGATTGTACTCAAAGTGGAATCCGGTCCTACACGGCGGTCCATCTTCATCCTGGCGGCGGTCTTCCATCTCCTCTTCTTCATGTGCTCGCCTGCCACACACTGAATTTTAAATGCGAGGTACCCCCTTGCTTAAATGCAAGTCTGTCAAAAGAACTGAGATAGGGGGGCAATCTGCAAAGGCTTATATACAAGGTAATCACAGAGGTAAAAAGTATATTGATATAACCGTGTTGGTTATGCAAACCTGGGGAATGGGTAATAAAGGGATTGTCTATCTTTTTAAACAACAAAAATTCTGGAGTAGATTGTCTTCTGGGGTAGATTGTGGGTATATTGTACACCTGTAAACAGTTTCTTATATGTATGTACTGTGCTGTTAAATTATCGCTGCGGAATCTGTTGGCGCTCTACAAATAACCGCTAATAATAATAATACTATATTAGATACTTAAAAAAAACTTTTCATTATTTTAACAAATAAGTTTTTTTGGGGGGAAAGAAGATTTTGTGTACAATAAATTCATTTCCCATAGAAGACAGTAAACATGAATTTTATTTTACCAAAGTGCATTTTTTCAGCTTTGCACTTTGTACAGTGTTTTTTGGAATTGACAGCTTTTTTAATATTGTATTTTTAAAGCCACTATAACTTTTTACTAAATGTGTTTTACTTCTAATATTGCGACTGCACTGTAACAAATCATGTTTTCAAAATAGCATACATTTTATATAGTTGTAGTCGCAATATTAGAAAAGTATCAAAGTTGACACAGCAATGTATTTCTGTATTAATGCATTACTTCTAATATAGCAGCTACACTGTAATACACAAGTTATTAATACAGAATACATTTGGTAAAGTGCAGTCACAATATTAGAATTAAAACACGTCTAATACAGTGAAATCATATAGCAGCTATAGAAATATACTAAAATATAATATTGAAAATGCCGTCAATTCCAAAAAACGCACGTATTAAAGTATTTTACAGTATAATACATATACATAACACAAGCTCAGTTTTGACTGACATGCAAATTGTATTACCATTCAATACCATGCAAAGGTGTCATTTACATTACACCTTAAAGGGACAGGAAACCCCAAAAAATTATTTCATGATTTGGATAGAACATACAATGTTAAACAAGTTTTCAATTTACTTATATTATCAAATTTGCTTCATTCTATTATTATCCTTTGCTGAAGGAACATCACTGCACTACTGGCAGCTAGCTGAACACATCTATTTGGCCAATCACAAGAGACAAATGTGTGCAGGCACCAATCAGCAGCTAGCTCCCACTAGTGTAGGATATGTGTGTATTCTTTTTAAACAAGGGATACCAAGAGAAAGAAGCACATTTGAACATAGAAGTGAATTTAAAAGTGTTGTAAAAACATAATTCATGCTTACCTGATAAATTTATTTCTCTTGTAGTGTATCCAGTCCACAGATCATCCATTACTTGTGGGATATTCTCCTTCCCAACAGGAAGTTGCAAGAGGATCACCCACAGCAAAGCTGCTATATAGCTCCTCCCCTAACTGCCATATCCAGTCATTCGACCGAAACAAGCTGAGAAAGGAGAAACCATAGGGTGCAGTGGTGACTGTAGTTTAATTAAAATTTAGACCTGCCTTAAAAGGACAGGGCGGGCTGTGGACTGGATACACTACAAGAGAAATAAATTTATCAGGTAAGCATAAATTATGTTTTCTCTTGTTAAGTGTATCCAGTCCACGGATCATCCATTACTTATGGGATACCAATACCAAAGCTAAAGTACACGGATGATGGGAGGGACAAGGCAGGAACTTAAACGGAAGGAACCACTGCCTGTAGAACCTTTCTCCCAAAAATAGCCTCCGAAAAAGCAAAAGTATCAAATTTGTAAAATTTTGAAAAGGTGTGAAGCGAAGACCAAGTCGCAGCCTTGCAAATCTGTTCAACAGATTTGCAACAGAACATTTTTAAAGGCCCAGGTGGAAGCCACAGCTCTAGTAGAATGAGCTGTAATCCTTTCAGGGGGCTGCTGTCCAGCAGTCTCATAGGCTAAGCGTATTATGCTCCGAAGCCAAAAGGAGAGAGAGGTTGCTGAAGCTTTTTGACCTCTCCTCTGTCCAGAGTAAACGACAAACAGGGCAGATGTTTGACGAAAATCTTTAGTAGCCTGTAAGTAAAACTTCAAGGCACGGACTACGTCCAGATTATACAAAAGACGTTCCTTTTTTGAAGAAGGATTAGGACACGATGGAACAACAATCTCTGGATTGATATTCCTGTTAGAAACCACCTTAGGTAAAAACCCAGGTTTGGTACGCAGAACTACCTTGTCTGAATGAAAAATCAGATAAGGAGAATCACATTGTAAGGCAGATAACTCAGAGACTCTTCGAGCCGAGGAAATAGCCATCAAAAACAGAACTTTCCAAGATAAAAGTTTAATATCAATGGAATGAAGGGGTTCAAACGGAACTCCTTGAAGAACTTTAAGAACCAAGTTTAAGCTCCACGGGGGAGCAACAGTTTTAAACACAGGCTTAATCCTAACCAAAGCCTGACAAAATGCCTGGACGTCTGGAACCTCTGCCAGACGCTTGTGCAAAAGAATAGACAGAGCAGAGATCTGTCCCTTTAAAGAACTAGCTGATAGGTGGCAAGAGTGAGACTCTGCCCAGCGAATTATCTTTGAGACTTCTAACATCGCTAGGGAACTCCTGGTTCCCCCTTGATGGTTGATGTAAGCCACAGTCGTGATGTTGTCCGACTGAAATCTGATGAACCTCAGGGTTGCTAACTGAGGCCAAGCTAGAAGAGCATTGAATATTGCTCTTAACTCCAGAATATTTATTGGGAGGAGTTTCTCCTCCTGAGTCCACGATCCCTGAGCCTTCAGGGAGTTCCAGACTGCACCCCAACCTAGAAGGCTGGCATCTGTTGTTACAATCGTCCAATCTGGCCTGCGAAAGGACATACCCTTGGACAGATGGACCCGAGATAGCCACCAGAGAAGAGAATCTCTGGTCTCTTGATCCAGATTTAGTAGAAGGGGCAAATCTGAGTAATCCCCATTCCACTGACTTAGCATGCATAAATGCAGCGGTCTGAGATGCAGGCGCGCAAATGGCACTATGTCCATTGCCGCTACCATTAAGCCGATTACTTCCATGCACTGAGCCACTGACGGGCGTGGAATGGAATGAAGGACACGGCAAGCATTTAGAAGTTTTGATAACCTGGACTCCGTCAGGTAAATTTTCATCTCTACAGAATCTATAAGAGTCCCTAGGAAGGAGACTCTTGTGAGTGGGGATAGAGAACTCTTTTCCACGTTCACTTTCCACCCATGCGACCTCAGAAATGCCAGAACTATCTCTGTATGAGACTTGGCAATTTGAAAGCTTGACGCCTGTATCAGGATGTCGTCTAGATAAGGAGCCACCGCTATGCCTCGCGGTCTTAGAACCGCCAGAAGTGAGCCCAGAACCTTTGTAAAAATTCTCGGGGCTGTGGCCAACCCGAAGGGAAGATCTACAAATTGGTAATGCCTGTCTAGAAAGGCAAACCTTAGGAACCGATGATGATCTTTGTGAATCGGTATTTGAAGGTAGGCATCCTTTAAGTCCACTGTGGTCATGTACTGACCCTCTTGGATCATGGGTAGGATGGTCCGAATAGTTTCCATTTTGAATGATGGAACTCTGAGGAATTTGTTTAAGATCTTTAGATCCAAAATTGGTCTGAAGGTTCCCTCTTTCTTGGGAACCACAAACAGATTTGAATAAAACCCCTGTCCTTGTTCCGTCTGTGGAACTGGATGGATCACTCCCATTACTAGGAGATCTTGCACACAGCTTAGGAATGCCTCTTTCTTTATCTGGTTTGCTGATAACCTTGAAAGATGAAATCTCCCTTGTGGAGGAGAAGCTTTGAAGTCCAGAAGATATCCCTGAGATATGATCTCCAATGCCCAGGGGTCCTGAACATCTCTTGCCCACGCCTGGGCGAAGAGAGAAAGTCTGCCCCCCACTAGATCCATTTCCGGATAGGGGGCCGTTCCTTCATGCTGCTCCTGCCTTGAAATTTCGAAAGGCACGAAAATTAGACTGTTTGGTCTTTGATTTGGCCCTGTCCTGAGGAAGGGTATGACCCTTACCTCCAGTAATAATGTCAGCAATAATTTCCTTCAAGCCAGGCCCGAATAAGGTCTGCCCCTTGAAAGGAATGTTGAGTAATTTAGACTTTGAAGTAACGTCAGCTGACCAGGATTTAAGCCATAGCGCCCTACGCGCCTGGATGGCGAATCCGGAATTCTTAGCCGTTAGTTTAGTCAAATGAACAATGGCATCAGAAACAAATGAGTTAGCTAGCTTAAGCGTTCTAAGCTTGTCAATAATTTCAGTCAATGGAGCTGTATGGATGGCCTCTTCCAGGGCCTCAAACCAGAATGCCGCCGCAGCAGTGACAGATGCAATGCATGCAAGGGGCTGTAAAATAAAACCTTGTTGAATAAACATTTTCTTAAGTCCCGTGTAGTGGCGTCTATTGGAAACATTTTTCTAAATATAGGAGGTGGGGAAAAGGGCACACCCGGTCTATCCCACTCCTTGCTAATAATTTCTGTAATCCTTTTAGGTATAGGAAAAACATCAGTACACACCGGCACCGCATAGTATTTATCCAGCCTACACAATTTCTCTGGTACTGCAACTGTGTTACAGTCATTCAGAGCAGCTAATACCTCCCCAAGCAATACACGGAGGTTCTCAAGCTTAAATTTAAAATTAGAAATCTCTGAATCAGGTTTCCCCGAGTCAGAGATGTCACCCACAGACTGAAGCTCTCCGTCCTCATGTTCTGCATATTGTGACGCAGTATCAGACATGGCTCTTACAGCATTTGCGCGCTCTGTATCTCTTCTAACCCCAGAGCTATCACGCTTGCGTCTTAATTCAGGCAATCTGGATAATACCTCTGACAGGGTATTATTCATGATTGCAGCCATGTCCTGCAAGGTAATCGCTATGGGCGTCCCTGATGTAATTGGCGCCATACTAGCGTGCGTCCCCTGAGCGGGAGGCAAAGGGTCTGAAACGTGGGGAGAGTTAGTCGGCATAACTTCCCCCTCGACAGAACCCTCTGGTGATAACTCTTTTATAGATAAAGACTGATCTTTACTGTTTAAGGTGAAATCAATACATTTAGTACACATTCTCCTATGGGGCTCCACCATGGCTTTCAAACATAATGAACAAGTAGTTTCCTCTGTGTCAGACATGTTTAAACAGACTAGCAATGAGACTAGGAAGCTTGGAAAACACTTTAAAACAAGTTTACAAGCAATATAAAAACGTTACTGCGCCTTTAAGAAACACAAATTTTGTCAAAATTTGAAATAACAGTGAAAAAAGGCAGTTACACTAACGAAATTTTTACAGTGTATGTAATAAGTTAGCAGAGCATTGTACCCACTTGCAAATGGATGATTAACCCCTTAATACCAAAAACGGAATAATAAATGACAAAAACGTTTTTTAAACAGTCACAACAACTGCCACAGCTCTACTGTGGCTTTTTACCTAACTCAAATACGACTTTGAAGCCTTTTGAGCCCTTCAGAGATCTAAAATAGGCCCCTCCCACTCATATTACAACAGTGGAAAGCCTCAGGAAACTGTTTCTAGGCAAAATTCAAGCCAGCCATGTGGAAAAAACTAGGCCCCAATAAGTTTTATCACCAAACATATAAAAAACGATTAAACATGCCAGCAACGTTTTAAAATACACTTTTATAAGAGTATGTATCTCTATTAATAAGCCTGATACCAGTCGCTATCACTGCATTTAAGGCTTTACTTACATTACTCCGGTATCAGCAGCATTTTCTAGCAAATTCCATCCCTAGAAAAATATTAACTGCACATACCTTATTGCAGGAAAACCTGCACGCCATTCCCCCTCTGAAGTTACCTCACTCCTCAGAATATGTGAGAACAGCAATGGATCTTAGTTACTTCTGCTAAGATCATAGAAAACGCAGGCAGATTCTTCTTCTAAATACTGCCTGAGATAAACAGTACACTCCGGTACCATTTAAAAATAACAAACTTTTGATTGAAGAAATAAACTAAGTATAAAACACCACTCTCCTCTTACGACCTCCATCTTTGTTGAGAGTTGCAAGAGAATGACTGGGTATGGCAGTTAGGGGAGTAGCTATATAGCAGCTCTGCTGTGGGTGATCCTCTTGCAACTTCCTGTTGGGAAGGAGAATATCCCACAAGTAATGGATGATCCGTGGACTGGATACACTTAACAAGAGAAATTAAATTTTCTATCTAAATCATGCAAGTTTCATTTTGGATTTCCAATTCCTTTAAATGCAGGTCGTGATGCTGCTTTTAAAAATCCACCATTGTCAAAGCAACATAGCCTCCCACAGCGAAGTATAGTAAAACACCTCTTGGAGAGACTGCCTTCAAACACTGATATCAGCCTTCACAGCCAAGCTCCATCACAATACGGATCCCCTTTTGAAACTATTGCTATTATCACAATGCTTTATCATTGGGGCTCAAGTCACATAGAGGGCAAGAAGGGACATGAGGCCAGATTACGAGTGGAGCCGTAACAGTTACGTGCAAGCGATAAGGGGTTTATCGTTGGTGATTGTGCTTGTCGGGTTTACCAGGATATTTATCAAAGGTCTGGTGGACCTGATCCGACAGTGCGGATCAGCTCCGCCAGACCTTGCTGAATGCGGAGAGAAATACTCCGTATTGTGGGGTGTCAATCAACCCGATCGTACTCGATCGGGTTGAATAGCAGCGATGTCTGTCTGTTTGCTCAGAGCAGGCAGACAGGTTATGGAGCAGCGGTCTTTAGCCTGCAGTTAAGTAGATGAAAACATGGAAAAGCATATTTATGCAATATTCATATTTAAAGGGTCAGTAAATGTAGAATTTTGGATATTATTTTACTAAATGCCTAATGCAACTATGACAGTATATCATTATTTTATAATACAAACTATTTCTAACATACCTAAAACAGACCGCTAACCTTACACGTAGGTCGCCCAATATTTCTTATGTGTAGAGATCTGTTTACATGATTCTTAATTCTGACCAATCCCCTGTATATCGATAGCACAGCTCCTTGAATGTAAGGGGCGCCTCGTTCTTTGATCGACAGAAATTGCTGAAGATATACTGGGCATGCGCATTATCACGCTACACAGGAACTGTACCATGTCAACACAACAGAATTTACTGTTCATATCAGGGATTATCAATGTGCTTCCAAGGCTGCAGATTATTTATTAATCAATTATTTATTTTATAATTATTTTATAAAACATAATTCCTTTGCTGCCCCGTCTCATATACTATTGAAACCCTGAATCGCTATAGTGAACAGCGATCCGATATTTAGCATATCACTCCACTTTTGCTAATGCGCATGCACAGTTTTAGTAGCCGGCAAGACAGACAGAAGCTTGTGAACTAGCAGTAATGGGAGGAACGGGGGGTTTGTAGCCCTTGCCATGGGATGAACTGTTAGCAGTGAAAATAGTCCCAGAACAGGAGCGGCTTGATGGACGGTGAGTGAGGACTTCCATAACAGTTATTTTTAGTAACTTACAAGTGTTAAAACTTAATTTTTAAAAAGTTTATTTCAAAAACAGAAATAGCATAAATATTACAACATTAGAGTCTGCCTATATCTGAAATGATAAACAACACGATTTACTGACACTTTAACAAAGTGTTATAGTGTGTATTTACTGTAAATATTTCACATTCTAATATGTTCTATGTATTTACAGTATAAATAGCACAGTTAACGCATGAGCGGGAGTGTTAAATAACGATCCACTAGTAATCTAGCCCAAAATGTTATACTTGGCAGAATGAGAGCTGAAGGAACATAAATATGATCTGAGGTCTTGTTTGGGCATTTAGCTGGCATAATGGCAACAGAGTATTGTGTAAGGGGGGAGATCATTGCACTGAGACCCATTTAAACCTTAGTTCAACTAATGATTTAAAATATGAAAGCACAATACAGCAGCTGCTAAAAATTAAATTCCTCATTAATGTAATGGAGCATAGAAATACTTTGTTCTGGGCTCTGCCCTTAGTCATGTTTGGACTGTTACATGGAGTCTGTGCGGCATCCCTTCCCGATTGTACACTTGGTTTATACACAGTTGCTGGATACATTACTGTTAGACTGATTAAAAGTATTGTACTTTTTAAAAATTTGAGATAGGGTAATATTGTCTGAACGTTTATTTAAATATACTACCAACAGGTTTGATTTGAAAGTATCCTAATAAACACATTGGGGGCACTCACAATAACTGAATCAAGGCTTATTTCACCATATTGTGAAGATAAGGTACTTCTATGTTGTACCAAGTTACCAGAGCTGAAATAATTGTGCTATATTGTCCTTTCCCTTGAGTAATAGAAATATGAAATTGTAGATAACATAAATAACAAGCATTCCCATAAAGAAGAACAAATTATACAGCAAGTATATGATTGCAAATATATCCTATTTATGTAAAACTAATTTCTCTCTCACACTACTAAATTTGTAGCTGACAAGGTTGAGCCAAAACATGTTTTTTTATTGTTTTACTGTGTTCTGTGAGAGGTAAAACTCAATGCACAGCATAGGAGCTGATAAGGTAGGGAAGTCCCAAGCCATAAGGTTACATACAGGTCTCACCTAATCACCAGCATTATACAATATTACACCCCTTCACATTGGCATTCTCTTAAATAAAATATGCAAGCAGCAGTGCACACATTATATCCCTGAGGGTACAGTAAGTTTCCCATCTTCCTTGATGTATGCTAATCTGACAAGTGATTATTCCACACACACATTCCCTGCATCTGGCGACCATCGGACACTTATTAACTTTCTTTACTGCTAATAAACAATAACAGTTTTCACCAACCATTTCTGATTAACTTTTTTCCTCAGATACGTTTTCACTGCTCGCTGCTGTCCTACCCTCAGCAGGTAAAACAAATATTCTCTGCCTAGGAATCAGCAGCAGCTGCTGCTAATTAATTAATTAGGGCGAGGTGAGTGAATAGAAACTATGAAGGATTCTGAGTTCTAAATACCTTCCTTCCACTACCCTTCCAGATACACTGTAACTATATATATATATATATATATATATATATATACACACTGTATATTAATAATATTAATATTTAAAATTACGAAGAACATTTTATTCTAAGTGAAGAACATTGGAATGTAAAATACTTACAGTAAAAACACATTAAAAACATATTAAAAAAATATTAAAATTTATTTAAAATTATTTTTCATGGGGGCGTGTCCAGGCAGCGGCTCCGAGAAGTCGCATCTTTTTGGAGCTCCGGGAGAGGAGATAGAAATCCGCCGATAATAACTCAACATTCACAGCTCCTTACAAAAGCATGACTGGCATTGTGAGAACACTTGTTTAATAACTTAAAAACCAACTTAGGAAGCTGTATTAATTACCCCAGAGACTGAAACGGACTATAGAGGCCTGTTGCGGCGGCTAATACACAGGCTTCTGGGTAATCTGCCAGAACTGACTATTATTCACCTTTATTCTAATATTTTAGAGTGACCACAGCTTCTATTATCTCCCCTACCAGAAACATACATCTGCTCATTACAAACAGAACCTGACAATGATCCTAACCGCAGCCATGTGGGCTAACAATGCTCCCGACTCATGTGACCTACTACTCCTCAAACTGGAGGCACTCTTCCACCCGTTACTAGAGAAAGCACTCAACCCAGGAGCTACAACGCCTCATAGATAAAGCACCTATGGCCATTTCGGAGGAACAGATAAAACCGCTGAATTCAACACACAAACATATTACATCCACAGGGCCCAGGAAGGCTGAAGAATTTCACAAGCAGATACCCAGGGATTTTAAGCATCTACCCAGCCACTTCAAAGCAACGCTCACACCTGCAATAAGGAGCAACAAAAATATTGTAAAAAAACAACTACCGGAATGATGTTCAAGACGGTTCGTCTCTCCCACAGCTAGATGAACTGGCGCAGATACCAAATAGCAAACATATAAAAATGGCGCTAGTACAGATAACAAGGCCGGACACTTACAATTACAACATAGGTGAATGGGACACATCTCTTGAGTCCATGCAGACCAAAAGAACAAGAACCGGATCCATCACGGCAGCTCAGGGGTTTCGGGGGTGCTCACGGGAGGTCAAGGAACAAGAAATAATTAACCTTATGCTTTCCAGAGACTACTCAGGTATAGCCCCACATTATGCTACAAGATAAAGTCCCCACTACACCGCACAGTCCAAAAAAGATCATGGAAACTTCAAAAATACCTCCTGCTGCTGTTACAACAAGACGACCGATCCCATCAAGGAGAAGTCCTAAATCATCTCTAACAGTTTGTGAAACCGAGACTAAAAGCATGTATTTGTTATGGTCAGATATACAGAGTAGGGAGCACATTTATAATGAGTATTTTACAGGACAAGCTAAGCTAGACAGCACAAAATTTTCAGTTACCTAACAATGTAATGACACTCTTAGATTTACATAGCCTATGTATGTACAATACAAGATATAGAGCAGTTTTTGTTTTTTTATTGTTTTTTGTGATTTGTTTATGTGTGGAAAGTAGAAATTATAGCTCTTACAGGTTTTAACTGTTAAGGCTCACCTAAGTTGGAAGGTATTGTTATTATCATTGAAATGTTCTCTAACAAGATGTTTGTCTGTAACCCTTATTGCTCATACACACGCAATTGCTCAGAACAAAGTACACAACTAATTACCACAACATCCACAGAAACGCATATTTAAGCAATTGCAACACCATCATAAACAGACTTGTATACAGATAATATCAGGAAGATGCCAATACATACAATAATGGGTGGCTACTACTAATATATGGTTCGTCTCCTCTGGCGATGTCCGCGGCCGGGTCAGCGGTGGGGGAGATAGATACGCATTCTATAGATCTAGCACCACCACATAAAGAATAAAACAAATTATAAGATGCCTGTGGAACAGGTGATCTAGCCTACCATTAATAGCAACCCCAATTAGCTAAACATCTAATAAAACATGCCAAAAAAACAAACAAAACAAAAAACCTGTAGCTGGGTAGTAACATATTAGAGCAGGGGTCACCAACCTTTCGGACCTCAGGGACCACTAAACTCACAATTTTGAATCCGTGGACCACTAACATGATTTTTTTTTAAAAGGTACAAACCTGTATTATGTATGTATGTATGTATGTATGTATGTATGTATGTATGTATGTATATATATATATATCTATATATATATATATATATATATATACTATATATATATATATATATATAATATATATATATATATATATATATACCGTATATATATTTATTTATATATTATATTATATACACCCACACATACTGTACATAACTAGTACAACCATAGCTAAGTTTACATTATGTATATATTTACACATTTTTTAGAATTATTTTTTGGAATTAACTAACTGAATGACAGAACAGAGAGAACACTTCTAAATGACAGATGAAGGGTGAGTGCCAACTTTTGAGCTGGAAACATATTTTTAATATTTTCTTTTTAATATACTTTAATTCCACTATTTCAAGCCAAGACTATATACCAACCTCTGCTGGCTTTAGAATGGAATCATCTTCCTCTGAACAGCACACCGGGCGGGAGGAGATATAAAATACAATCTAGCTACGCAAGTTGTGCAGTTTTCACTGATGTCCAGCCAGGCACTGTAGGGAGTTGCGGCACAACAGGGGTGACACCATCAGAGGAGATTAATTCCTGCTTGATGGTGTCAAGGACCATCAACATCTTCTCATGGACCACTAGTAGTCCATGGACCACTGGTTGGCAACTACTGTACTAGAGCATTATAGTTTCCCGCCCTCTAAACAAATATCAAACACTCAAAGATTAGTGACAAACAAATATATCCTTCTGATTACAGAACTAATTATTCATAGTGACCAACCACTCACAATCTAAGAGGAACAATTATTAATAGATTAGAATGAGCAGTAATTTGAATTTCACTCGAATACAATACATAAGATGTTGGGATATGCAATTGAATCTTTTTCAGTTTTAACTATTTGCATCTTCTCTTCAATATTGTCTAACCTGATATATCAAAGTTATTATCTTTTTTAAAGATGCAAACCTTTTCTTTTTGTTTTGGTTCAATGTGTGTTATGTTATGTCTATTGTAACCCCCAGCTTTAAATCACCACATTATTGCAGGTCCAAGAGTGACCAATCAAGTGCAAGGGGACAAAAAACAAGGTCTATAATATCCTGAGTACATAATACATATATGTACTGTATATGCATGTGTTTATATGTGTATATACATATATACAAATATAAACACATAAATACACATGTATATATACATATATACACACACAGATGCGTTACTTCAGATACTCATGAAGTAAATTTTATATGCAATTATCTGTTGCACTTCTAGTAAGTGCATTTTTATTATTTTTTAGAAGTGTGATTAAATATATATTACACCTTGAATCTAAGTTGTGCTGTTTATGTTTTTCAGTGACAGGCCCTATATTTACTCATATCCTTTTGCGAAGCTGTGTAGTTCATCTATTAAATTAAAGGGTATATTATCTATCATTGACAAAATAGTGCAAGAGTACCTATACATAACTACATAACTACTCCATCATATAACAGAAAATGGGAACGGGAATTAGATCTAGAATTATCAGCAAACAAATGGGGGGAAATTTTCAGGGCTACAGCTACATTTTCTATATCTATTTTATCAATAAAAACTAATGTCAAGTTGTTGATGAGATGGTACCTAAATCCCAAACACTATTTACCATGCACGGTCTGCCTGGAAGGCTTGCAGACACAGTGGGTCACTTTTACATATTTGGTGGGACTGTTTAATTATCCAACCTTAATGGAATAGTGTAATCCAAGGGATGGAACAAGTAGTAGGATTCTCATTGGATCGATTACCTAAAGTTTTCTTATTAAATGGTCCTACGCTTCTCCCTTGCAAATATACACCTAGATTACGAGTTTTGCATTAGAGGCTATGCGGTGCTAACGAGCAGTTTTGTCTCACCGCTTACTTACCTGCAGCGCTGGTATTACAAGTTTTCAGAAACCCGTCGTTAAAAGACAAGAAGTGAGCGTTGAGCAAAATTTTGCTCATGACCACACTCCAATACCAGCGCTACTTAAGTCAGCAGTGAGCTGGTGTAACGTGCTCGTGCACGATTTCCCCATAGGAATCAACGGGGAGAGCCGGCTGACAAAAAGTCTAACACCTGCAAAAAAGCAGCATAAAGCTCCCTAATGAAGCCCCATTGATCCCTATGGGGAAATAAAATTTATGTCTACACCTAACACCCTAACATGAACCCTGAGTCTTAACACCCCTAATTACACTTACACTTATTAACCCTAATCTGCCGCTCCGGACACCGTCGCCACCTACATTATACTTATGAACCCCTAATTTGCTGCCCCCAACATCGCCGACAGCTACATAATATTTATTAACCCCTAATCTGCCGGCCATAACATCGCCGACACCTACCTACATTTATTAACCCCTAATCTGCCGCCCCCAACGTCGCCGCCATTATATTAAAGTTATTAACCCCTAAACCTAAGTCTAACCCTAAACCTAACACCCCCTAACTAAAATATAATTTAAATAAATTTAAATAAATATTACTATAATTAACTAAATTATTCCTATTTAAAACTAAATACTTACCTATAAAATAAACCCTAAGCTAGCTACAATAAAACTAATAGTTACATTGTAGCCAGCTTAGAATTTATTTTTATTTTACAGGCAAGTTTGTATTTATTTTAACTAGGTAGAATATTTATTAAATAGTTATTAACTATTTAATAACTACCTAGTTAAACTAAAGACAAATTTACCTGTAAAATAAAACCTAACCTAAGTTACACTTACACCTAACACTACACTACAATTAAATAAATTCCCTACATTAAATACAATTACCTAAATTAAATTAGCTAAAGTACAAAAAACCCCCACTAAATTACAGAAAATAATAAACAAATTAGAGAAATTTAAAATAATTACACCTAATCTAATAGCCCTATTAAAATAAAAAAGCCACCCCAAAATAAAAAAAAAACCCTAGCCTAAACTAAACTACCAATAGCCCTTAAAAGGGCCTTTTGCGGGGCATTGCCCCAAAGTAATCAGCTCTTTTACCTGTAAAAAAAAATACAAACAACCCCCCCACAGTAAAACCCACCACCCACACAACCAACCCCCCAAATAAAATACTATCTAAAAAAACCTAAGCTCCCCTTTGCCCTGAAAAGGGCATTTGGATGGGCATTGCCCTTAAAAGGGCAGTTAGCTCTTTTACCACCCAAACCCTAATCTAAAAAAAATAAAACCCATCCAATACACCCTTAAAAAAAACTAACACTAACCCCCTGAAGATCGACTTACCGGGAGACGTCTTCATCCAAGCCGGGCGAAGTGGTCCTCCAGACGGGCAGAAGTCTTCATCCAAACCGGGCAGAAGTGGTCCTCCAGATGGGAAGAAGTCTTCATCCAGACGGCATCTTCTATCTTTATCCATCCAGCGCGGAGTGGGTCCATCTTCAAGACATCCGACACGGAGCATCCTCTTCATCCGACGACTAAAACAGAATGAAGGTACCTTTAAGTGATGTCATCCAAGATGGCGTCCCTTAGATTCCGATTGGCTGATAGAATTCTATCAGCCAATTGGAATTAAGGTAGAAAAAATCCTATTGGCTGATCCAATCAGCCAATAGAATGCAAGCTCAATCCTATTGGCTGATGCATCAGCCAATAGGATTTTTTCTACCTTAATTCTGATTGGCTGTCAGGGTATTCACTATTACAATCCTGTCCCTTTAATTCTGAATCCTCTTTCCCTATTTAAGGCCCCTCCTCTCTATGCTCCTCGCTTGGTAATTTGAATCAGTTACTTTATGTGACTCCTCTCTGAAGACACCTAGCCCTTTCCTCAATCTGTGGGGATTTCTTACTTGTTGCTTTGAAACTTTGCAGCCTACATTAATCCTTCATTGCTGTGTGCCGGTGTGCCTATTCTATTACTTGCAGTTTCTTAGGAACCAAAGGAGCTGCTTTCAATTCCCTAACTGTTACACCGGGTGGCTGTGACGTCACACCCGGCATCTCAGCGTGTCTGCAGCGCGTGTACCGCGCTGTGTCCTTTCTACAAACAAGCATTCAGGATACCGTAAGGTTTTCATCTGGCTCTGACTTAGCCTTCCAAATAACCATCAGGAATTGGTCTGTATATTTTATTACTCTATTTGGATATCATTATGTCTCTCAAGTAAGCAAACTACTTAAGCACTGTATTCAATGACTGTTACTATCACTACAATGCAGGATTAACTTCAACTGCCTGTTACATTGCCTACTCTGTTTGAACTGCTGCTTGATTAACATCATTTGCTGTGACCACCTTGAACCTAAACTAAGTGACTTATCGTTTGTTACTATCCTATCATTGCATAATCTATATCTGATAACATAATCCAAAATATCATTCTAACTACATATGATATTCCCTGAAGTGCTGAATTCCTAACAAATACATTTTGGCCTAATTACAATATCTCTTTGAACTACATCTGTTTGTATTACATTCCATTTCACTTCCTGTCTTCTTTGTATATGTGTCAGCTATATCATTTAATCACTAAGTAATTAGTTGATTAACTACCTACTCTATCTATAGATACTCCTCCTATCTGTTGAAATACAGGCATCCTGTAACCTGGTTGCGTGACAGCTCCGTTTTCACTCTGTACCCTGCAGTAGTGACCCTCAGTTCAATGAGCAAAACCGGATTCCTATAAGTTAAATCTGTGTGAATCCAAGGTTTGGTGTGAGGCTGAGTGGTCCTACTATAGCGGATACTAGGTACCTAAACTTATTTACCACCTGTTCTACCACATATCTTTACAGAACATAACATATTACCAAGCCTAAAAAATAAAAGTACCTCTATCCACTATCATGGAGTTGAATGAGCTTTCCAATAGAGTGGGTTCTCTAGCACAAAGTATGGATAGTATGTTACAGGGTTTAAGAGAGATACAAATTGAGAACCAGAATATTAGAAAATTTATTAATGAGCATATGACAACTAAACCTTCTACTTCTGAGTTTACACCGGAGCCTTTTGTAAGTCCGCCAGAGAAATTCTCTGGGGACAGGTCCATGTTCAGAGACTTTAGAAATTCTTGCACTCTTATGTTCACTTTAAAACCTAGGTCTTATCCTACTGACAGAATTAAAGTTTTGACTGTGATTTCTTTTTTGCGTGGAGAAGCTAAATCTTGGGCCAACACTTTCTATGAGACTGATGATCCCATATTAAATTCTCTTGATTCTTTCTTTTCTGCGATGTCCCTTTTATATGAGGATCATAACAAGCAGAATACTGCTGAAACAGCTTTGAGATCCTTACGCCAAGGGAAAAGGATGGTAGAGGAATACATAACAGACTTTAAAAGATGGGCTCCTGACACTTTATGGAACAACCCAGCTCTGAAAAATCAATTTCGCATGGGCCTCAGTGACTCATTAAAAGATGAACTTGCTAGAGGTATCATTCCAGATGTTCTTGAGGATCTCATGACTTTATGTATTGGTATTGACCGGAGACTCAGGGAAAGGAAATATGAAAAATCCATAACTGACATCACTCCTAAGAAATACACTCCCTATCATATAAATCTTCCTACCCATGCTACCAAGAATGTTGATGAACCCATGGATGTTGCTGTGATTAGAGGCCCTCTAAAGCCTGAAGAGAAAGCCAGACGCAAACTGCTTAATTTGTGCCTCTATTGTGCCGAAAAGGATCATGGCGTAAGGGATTGCCCATCTCTCCTTCGTCAAAAGAAGGGTAAGAAAGTGAGATTTAAGCACAATGTTAATATGGTTAATAATAATTTGCTTCATTTATCAATCCCTCTCTCGTTGCAGTGGGATCAGCAGAAGATAGACGTACAGGCCGTAATTGACTCTGGAGCATCTGGGAATTTCATAGATTTAGTTTTTGTTGATAAGCACAAAATACCACTAATAAAAAAGAGTGTTGCACTAGCCATCCGTTTGGTTGATGGATCATTTTTTAGTTCTGGTCCTATTTCACACCATACAGTTCCACTTAAGGTTACTTCAGACTCAGGGCATACTGAGTTAATATCTTTTGATGTTTTACCAAGTTCTGTCTACCCTATGATACTCGGTATTCAGTGGTTGTCTATGCATAACCCCACTATTTCTTGGACAGACTCTACTGTAGTTTTTGATTCTCAGTACTGCAAGCAATTCTGCACTGATTCTCATACACTTTGTCATGTTAATGTAGAGACATTACCAGATTGCTACAAAGAATATGCTGATGTTTTTGATAAGGTTGAGGCAGCCACACTTCCACCACATAGGAAGTATGACTGCCCTATTGATCTCATTCCTAACTGCACCATTCCATATGGTCATATATATCCTTTGTCCCAACCTGAACTAGCACACCTTAAGGAATATCTAGACGAAAACTTGAAAAAAGGGTTTATACGTCCATCCACTTCCTCTGCAGGTGCTGCTATGTTTTTTGTGAAAAATAAAGATGGCAGTTTACGCCCCATTATAGATTACAGACAACTGAATAAATGTACTAAGAAAAACAGATATCCCCTGCCTCTCATTCCTGAACTAATTGAGCGCCTTCAGGGTGCCACCATCTACACCAAGCTCGATCTTAGGGGTGCATACAATTTAATCAGGATGAGAGCAGGGGATGAGTGGTTAACGGCTTTCCGTACACGATACGGACTTTACGAATACACAGTAATGCCGTTTGGGCTTTGCAACGCCCCAGCCACTTTCCAGTGCTTCATAAATGATGTTTTTCACGACCTTCTGGATGTATGTATTGTTATCTATCTAGATGACATTCTTGTCTATTCAGACACTTTTGAAAATCATTTAAAACATGTAAAATTAGTTCTATCTCGTTTAAGACAACATCATCTCTACGCTAAACTAGAGAAATGTATATTTAATACTAACTCTATTTAATTTCTGGGTTACTGTATCTCTCCTTGGAGGATTTCTTGGAGACCCTAAAGCTGCAACAGAAGGAGGATTCATTAATAACACACCTCAATTTAAATAAACATTCTGATGAACTGTTCTATCATCATGATCAGCTATATGTACCCAAGGATCTCAGGAATCAACTTTTAGCAGCAGCTCATGATTCCTCTTTAGCAGGTCATCCTGGCGTACATAGGACTCTTCATATCCTCTCAAGGAATTATTGGTGGCCCAAAATGTCTGATACAATCAAGCAATACATCAAAACATGTTTTCTTTGCACTACTAAAAAACATCAACATACACGTCCCTACGGATACCTTCTATCTCTTCCAGTACCTGAAAGACCTTGGGCAGATATTGCCATGGACTTTATTGTCGATCTGCCACCTTCTGCTAACTTCAACACTATCATGGTCATTGTTGATCTTTTTTCTAAAATGGCCCATTTCCTGCCACATAGAGGTCTACCCACAGCTCAAGAAACAACTACTCTTTTCATAGATCATATTGTCAAATTACATGGTCTACCAAATTCCATTACTAGTGACAGAGGTTCTCAGTTTACCTCTAGATTTTGGGAACATCTTTGTAAATCCCTCAACATCTCTAGGAGGTTAAGTACAGCTTTTCATCCACAAACCAATGGGCAGACTGAGAGAACAAATCAAGCCCTGGAACAGTATCTCCGTTGTTACTGTTCTCTAGAACAAGATAACTGGCATTCTCTCCTTTCCACTGCTGAATTTGCTCATAATAACATGCTCAACTCCGCCACTAAAATGTCTCCATTTTTCCTTAACTACGGTTTTCATCCTTCTTATGACATTCAGACTCCCAAAAATTCTCCTATACCCGTTGTTAATGATAAAATCAATACCTTAGTGAAAGGTTTCGCCACTGTTAAACAACTACTACTCGATGCTCAAAAAGCTCAAAAACATTACTATGATCTACGACGTTCTAAACCTCCTGAATATAAGGTGGGAGATAAAGTTTGGTTAAGCACGAAGAATATAAGATTACAAGTTCCTTCCAAAAAGCTCGCTTCACTTTATTTGGGTCCCTTTGAAATTAAGAATGTTGTTAATGTGAATGCAGTCACTCTTCAATTACCTTCTTCCATGAGAATTCATCCAACATTTCATGTCTCACTCCTTAAACCCTATGCTTCTATCAGGGCTACATCTTCGATGGATACTTCTTTAACTCATGTGACAGATGAGAAGGAGTACGAGATTGATTCTATTCAAGATTCTCGATACTTTCGAAACCACCTTCAGTATTTGGTCAGTTGGAAGGGTTATGGACCTGAAGAAGACTCTTGGGAGCCTGCTACTAATGTGATGGCTCCACGCTTGGTTTCCTTGTTCCATAGGAGGAATCCTCACCGTCCAGGTCCTTGATCCGCTGAGCGGCTCCTTGAGGGGGGTGTCCTGTCAGGGTATTCACTATTACAATCCTGTCCCTTTAATTCTGAATCCTCTTTCCCTATTTAAGGCCCCTCCTCTCTATGCTCCTCGCTTGGTAATTTGAATCAGTTACTTTATGTGACTCCTCTCTGAAGACACCTAGCCCTTTCCTCAATCTGTGGGGATTTCTTACTTGTTGCTTTGAAACTTTGCAGCCTACATTAATCCTTCATTGCTGTGTGCCGGTGTGCCTATTCTATTACTTGCAGTTTCTTAGGAACCAAAGGAGCTGCTTTCAATTCCCTAACTGTTACACCGGGTGGCTGTGACGTCACACCCGGCATCTCATCGTGTCTGCAGCGCGTGTACCGCGCTGTGTCCTTTCTACAAACAAGCATTCAGGATACCGTAAGGTTTTCATCTGGCTCTGACTTAGCCTTCCAAATAACCATCAGGAATTGGTCTGTATATTTTATTACTCTATTTGGATATCATTATGTCTCTCAAGTAAGCAAACTACTTAAGCGCTGTATTCAATGACTGTTACTATCACTACAATGCAGGATTAACTTCAACTGCCTGTTACATTGCCTACTCTGTTTGAACTGCTGCTTGATTAACATCATTTGCTGTGACCACCTTGAACCTAAACTAAGTGACTTATCGTTTGTTACTATCCTATCATTGCATAATCTATATCTGATAACATAATCCAAAATATCATTCTAACTACATATGATATTCCCTGAAGTGCTGAATTCCTAACAAATACATTTTGGCCTAATTACAATATCTCTTTGAACTACATCTGTTTGTATTACATTCCATTTCACTTCCTGTCTTCTTTGTATATGTGTCAGCTATATCATTTAATCACTAAGTAATTAGTTGATTAACTACCTACTCTATCTATAGATACTCCTCCTATCTGTTGAAATACAGGCATCCTGTAACCTGGTTGCGTGACAGCTCCGTTTTCACTCTGTACCCTGCAGTAGTGACCCTCAGTTCAATGAGCAAAACCGGATTCCTATAAGTTAAATCTGTGTGAATCCAAGGTTTGGTGTGAGGCTGAGTGGTCCTACTATAGCGGATACTAGGTACCTAAACTTATTTACCACCTGTTCTACCACATATCTTTACAGA
This sequence comes from Bombina bombina, assembly GCF_027579735.1. Classification (NCBI taxonomy): domain Eukaryota; kingdom Metazoa; phylum Chordata; class Amphibia; order Anura; family Bombinatoridae; genus Bombina; species Bombina bombina. The sequence continues at coordinate 536,280,055 of NC_069501.1, read as the reverse complement.
ACATAACATTGGCTGATAGAATTCTATCAGCCAATCGGAATCTAAGGGACACCATCTTGGATCACTTAAAGGTACCTTCATTCTGTTTTAGTCGTCGGATGAAGAGGATGCTCTGCGTCGGATGTCTTGAAGATGGACCCGCTCCGCGCAGGATGGATAAAGAAAGAAGATGCCGTCTGGATGAGGACTACTTAGCCCAGTTTGGATGAAGACTTCTGCCCGTCTGGAGGACCACTTCGCCAGGCTTGGATGAAGATGTCTCCCGGTAAGTCGTTCTTCAGGGGGTTAGTGTTAGGTTTTTTAAGGGTGTATTGGGTGGGTTTTATTTTTAGGTTAGGGACTTTGGGCTGCAATAGAGCTAACTGCCCTTTTAAGGGCAATGCCCATCCAAATGCCCTTTTCAGGGCAATGGGGAGCTTAGTTTTTTTAGATAGTATTTTATTTGGGGGGTTGGTTGTGTGGGTGGTGGGTTTTACTGTTGGGGGTTGTTTGTATTTTTTTTTTACAGGTAAAAGAGCGGATTACAGGTAAAAGGCCCTTTTAAGGGCTATTGGTAGTTTAGGCTAGTTTTTTTTTAGTTTTTTTTGGGGGGGGTTATTTTAATAGGGCTATTAGATTAGGTGTAATTAGTTTAAATTTCTGTAATTTGTTTATTATTTTCTGTAATTTAGTGTGTGTTTTTTTTTACTTTAGCTAATTTAATTTAATTTAGGTAATTGTATTTAATTTAGTTAATTTATTTAATTATAGTTTAGTGTTAGGTGTTAGTGTAACTTAGGTTAGGTTTTATTTTACAGGTAAATTTGTCTTTATTTTAGCTAGGTAGTTATTAAATAATTAATAACTATTTAATAACTATTCTACCTAGTTAAAATAAATACAAACTTGCCTATAAAATAAAAATAAACCCTAAGCTAGATACAATGTAACTATTAGTTATTTTGTAGCTAGCTTGGGGTTTATTTTATAGGTAAGTATTTAGTTTTAAATAGGAATAATTTAGTTAATGATATGAATATCTATTTAGATTTATTTAAATTATATTTAAGTTAGGGGGTGTTAGGTTTATGGTTAGACTTAGGTTTAGGGGTTAATAACTTTAATATAGTGGCGCCGACTTTGGGGGTGGCAGATTAGGGGTTAATAAATGTAGGTAGGTGGCGGCGATGTTAGGGACAACAGATTAGGGGTTAATAAAATGTAACTAATGTTTGTGAGGCGGGAGTGCAGCGGTTTAGGGGTTATTATGTTTATTATAGTGGCACGGGACGGCAGATTAGGGGTTAATAAGTGTAGGTAGGTGGCGGCGACATTGGGGGCGGCAGATTAGGGGTTAATAAATATAATGTAGGTGTCGGCGATGTTGGGGTCAGCAGATTAGGGGTTTATACATATAATGTAGGTGGCGGCGGTGTCCGGAGCGGCAGATTGGGGTTAAATTTTTTATTTTAGTATTTGCAATGCGGGAGGGCCTCGGTTTACGGGTTAATAGGTAGTTTATGGTTGTTAGTGTACTTTTTAGCACTTTAGTTATTAGTTTTATGTTACAGCGTTGTACCATAAAACTCATAACTACTGACTTTTAAATGCGTTAGGACTCTTGACAGGGTAGGGTGTACCGCTCACTTTTTGGCCTCCCAGGACAGACTCGAAATACCGGCGTTATGGTCCCATAGAAAAAAGACTTTACGAAGTTTACGTAAGTCGTTTTGCGGTAAGGACAAAGAAGTGTGCGGTGCCCCTAAACATGCAAGACTCGTAATAGCAGCGGGCGTAAAAAAACAGCGTTAGGACCTCTTAACGCTGCTTTTTTACCCTAACGCACAACTCATAATTTAGCCGATAGTTTGACTTTATTTAAAATACCACAATTTTGGAAACAATTGTTTAATTTAAAGGAACGCACAATATCCGTTGAATGACTAACGTACACCCACAATAGCAGGATGTGATTTCTTCTCCCAAGTTGAATTTTTCTGGGAGAGTAGATCACAATCTGTTTCATTTAGGTTTTATTTTCTAACCTAGAAACTTACATTCATATCTACCTATTTACAATGTTAAATAGTATTTTATCAATTCCCTTTCTCCATGTGGTTTTCATATTCAAAGAGGTTAGCTCGCCACCATGCTCACTATGGGCTAGATTACGAGTGGCACGCTTTTGCGAGCAAGCGAGTAAAAAGGGTTTTATTGCGGCTTTTTGCGCACGTCAGAAGTAGCGTGCATATTACAGGTTGAAAGTAAGCGCGTTCGCTTGAGCACAAATGAACGTAATGTGCATCAGGATAGCGCAACGTCAAAGCTCTTGTTAACTTTTATGCCGGACTAAAAAGTTGCACAAAATACATCAAAATTATATTTAAAAGCACAGTTACACTCATAACAACACTATCTAATACAAATTATTTAAAAAATTACAATAAGAAGTTATAAGGGCTCAAAGTATGAAGTTTCAGGTGTAGGGCTGCAAAGGGCTTTAACATAGAGATGCATACATATAACATATAAATGTGTGTGTGTGTGTGTGAACATATGTATTTATATATGTGTATATATATATATGTATTTACAGAAATGTATACACATATATAGACATATATATAAGTGCATTGTAGCACTTTACAGTCAAGTACCTGAAAAGATGAAAAATTATATTTATGCAATATTCATATTTAATTTAAAATGTATGTGTACATGTATCCGTTTTTGCCACATTTTGTCTGTTTAACAAACTACTTTACTCAATGACTCCTTACCCCTCACCACCTGCACTGCTCATTAGCCCATCTCTCTTAAAGGGACATTAAACCCCCAAATTATTATTTTATGATTCAGATAGAGAATACAATTTTAAACAACTTTCTAATTTACTTCTATTATCTAAGTTGCTTCATTCTCTTGATATTATTTTCTGAAAAGCATTTCTAGATATGCTCAGTAGCTGCTGATTGGTGGCTGCACATAGATGCCTCGTGTGATTGGCTGACCCATGTGCATTGCTATTTCTTCAACAAAGGATAGCTAAAGAAGGAAGCAAATTAGATAATAAAGTAAATTGGAAAGTTGTTTAAAATTGTATTCTCTGTCTGAATCATGAAAGAAAATGTTTGGGTTTAATGTCCCTTTATCCTCACTTTTGTATTCATGAACTTCACACATTTCTAAAGACTCTCCCCCTTGCAACTCATCCCAAAAACAGTCTCACTACTGCAAATCCGCATCTCATCTCATGTCACTCTCCCTCTTGCTGCTTGCTGCTTGCCCATACTAGCTGCTGGCGGCATCTCCCCTAATCCTGGTCCCCCACAATTTCCTTTCCCTGCACACCCATGTATGCCCTTCAATAGACTTCAAAAACAAAACTCTGGTAACCTTAATCTCATTCCTCTTGCATCTAAAGCCACCACCCCTTTCACTTGCGCACTTTGGAACTCTCGCTCTGTTTGCAACAAGCTCACTTCTATCCATGACCTCTTTATCTCCCACTCTCTCAATCTTCTGGCTCTCACAGAAACCTGGCTCTCTCCTTCAGACACTGCTTCCTCTGCTGCACTGTCACATGGGGGTCTCCACTTCAGCCACACTCCTAGGTCTGACAATAGACAAGGAGGTGGTGTAGGTATTTTATTTTCCTCTCGTTGCACCTTTCAACAAATACAGCCCTTCTCTTTCCTCACATTTTCTTCATTCGAAACACACATGAATCACTTATTCTCTCCCCTCTCTTTACGCGTTGCAGTCATATACCGCCCCCCTGGCTCCGCAACTATTTTTAGATCACTTTGCCGCCTGGTTACCTTACTTCCTTTCCTCAGATAACCCTGCCTTCATTCTCGGTGACTCCCTGTTGATAATCCCACTGCCTCTGCAAAACAACTTCTGCAACTCACTTCCTCTTTCGGCCTGTCACAATGGACTGACTCTCCCACTCACAAAGATGGTCACTCCCTTGATCTGATTTTCAGCTATCGATGCACTATCTCAAACTTCACAAACTCACCTTTTCCTCTTTCTGACCACCACCTCCTCACTTGTAACATCACCTCCCTCCCTACAACTCTCCCTCCTTCTACCCCTCACACTAAACTTCACAGAAGTATCAAGTCATTAGATCAGCAAGAACTTGCTAGCTCAAACCTCTTCTCTCTTTTATCCCTTCCTTTTCCTGTCCTGATGAATCTATCTGCCACTATAACTCCACCCTTACATCGGTCCTTGATAATCTGGCCCCACCTACCATAGCTCAGAAAACATACACTCATCCTCAGCTTTGACACGGTACCTACGCAGATGTTCCCGTACTGCTGAGCGACACTGGAGGAAATCTCGGAGTTCTGCTGACTTTCTTCACTATAAGTTCATCTTGAACTCTTACTATTCTGCCCTTAATCTATATAAGCAACACTACTTCTCTATTATTATCTATACTCTTTCTTGAAACCCAAAACATCTGTTCTCCACTTTCAATACTCTTCTCCTCCCACCCCCACCTCCCCACCACTACTTTTCTCTCAGCTCAAGATTTTGCCAGCTACTTCAACAACAAAATCGATCCATCAGAAATGAAATCATCTCTCAACATACTACCGGTCTCCCACCCCCTCAAAAGCTCACAATCATCCAAAACCCACATAGCCATAAATTTAGCTCTTTTCCCCCTGTTACAGAGGAAGACGTTTCTGCCATTATACTACTATCCTCTCACCACACTACCTGTCCCCTTGATCCCATCTCCTCACAACTATTTCACTCCCTCTCTTCTACCCTTACCCCTATACCCACACACATCTTCAACTTCTCCCTCAGCACTGGTATAGTTCCCACATCTCTTAAACATGCATTAGTCACAACTATCCTCAAAAATCCTTCTCTCGATCCAACCTCCCCATCCAACTACCGCCCTATTTCCCTACTCCCTCTTGCCTCAAAGCTTCTTGAAAAGCTAGTATATGCACATCTATCAGATTTCCTTACATTAAACCCCCTCCTTGATCCACTGCAATCTGGATTTTGCCCCTTCACTCAACAGGGACAGCAATTGTTAAGGTTACCAATGACCGACTTACAGCAAAATCCAAAGGCCACTTCTCTCAAATTATCCTCCTTGATCTGTCTGCAGCCTTTGAAACTGTCGATCACCCTCTTTTGCTCCATACCCTCCAATCCTTCGGCATCTGTGACACAGCTCTCTCTTGGTTCTCTTCCTATCTGTCTAACCATACCTTTAGTGTAGCCTTCTCTGGGGCATCCTCTGCCCCGTTACCTCTTTCTGTTGGGGTACCACAAGGCTCTGTCCTCGGCCCCTTTCTCTTCTCAATTTAGACATCCTCATCAGGTTTCTTAATAAAGTCCCATGGGTTTCACTATCATTTGTATGCCGACGATACCCAAATATACCTCTCTGCACCAGAACTATCTCCTTTCTTGCTAACCAATGTCATTAACTGTCTCTCTCATATCTCATCTTGGATGTCCTCTTACTACCTCAAGCTAAAGCTCTCCAAAACTGAGCTCCTTATTTTCCACCCTTCTTCCAAAAATCTCCACCACCCATGTCTCTATAACTGTTGATAACTCCATCATTACACCAACCTCACATGCCCGATGTCTTGGGCTCACACTTGACTCAGATCTTTCTTTCACTCCTCACATTCAGTCCTTGGCTAAAGACTGCCGCTTCCACCTTAAAAACATCAGTAACAGCAGAAATTTCCTTACACAAGACACAACTAAGATTTTAATACACTGTCTCATGTATTAGTTGAATGTATTAGTTATATAGTTGCAATATTTTAATGAGGGATGTAAAGGTATTGTTTTTTAGGGATATTACACTAAGGGGTTAAATGTTAGAACCCAGCACCAGTTATCTTTAGTAGGCGTTTGCCAGCAGTGTTTAGATGTGATATAAGTTTATACAACTCACAAGAGGGGAATCGTCACCATATATATAGAAGTTGGGGTGAAAGCACCTGGTAGATCATGTGGTCTTTCGTATGTATTAAACACATTTAACACACTGCACCCGAAACCGGAAGTGACGCATTACGTCATGACCGGAAGTCTTTCAGTTTGGCACACGATGGAAAACGTACCATACGAGGTGCAGTACAGAATATCATTGGTAGTGAGTAAACGATGGGGAACATCCCTGAACACTAACTCTCATTTTTTTACACAACCAGTAGCTCAATATATAGATGTATTGCTCCAACCCACTGTTAAGCACATTAGATCTTACATCTCTGATACGAATGACCTGATTAGGATACTCAGAGAAGTTATGATTGAACAAGGGGACATTCTAGTAACACTAGACGCTAACAGCCTGTATACGATCATCCCACATGAGGTTGGTATGACAGCTGTTAAGGAGCACCTTGTCAGGAGTGCACATTACAGTGGACCGCCAATCGAGTTCCTTCTGACACTCATGTCATTTTGCCTAGACAGAAATTATTTTCGATTTGAAAATAAATTTTATCTTCAAGTGGCAGGCACAGCAATGGGGTCAAACCTGGCCCCATCCTATGCCAATTTATTTATGTCACAATTCAAAAATGATTATCTGTGGCATAGGGAACAGCCTTCTATCATTTTCTATGTGCGTTACGTAGATGATGTCTTCTTGGTTTGGTGGGGAGGTCAGCAGGAACTTGATGAATGGTTCAGGGAGTTCAATAACACCAACACCACGGTCAGGTTTAAGATGACATGTGACACAACAACAATACATTTTTTAGATCTTAGCATCAACAAACAGGACCAGGGACTAGGCACCACACTATACAGTAAACCAACTGATAGAAACTCTATCCTTTCCGCTAACAGTTGCCATCCACCGGCATTGTTACGGGGTATTGTTAAGTCGCAAATAATTCGCACCATGCGTAATAATTCTGACAGCCACACAGGGGTCTCCCAATTGCAGCTGACTAAAACTAAGTTCCTGCAAAGAGGATATAAATCCTGCATCATTAATAAAATATTGGAAGAAGTGTCATCAGCCACTCAACAGATCCTAATCGACCAGGAGGTGAAAGCAAGAGCAAGCAATAGGTTGATTATGACCACAACCTTTGCACCGGATATGACTGAGACAGGAAAGATCCTGCGCAAACACTGGCCGCTGGTTTCTTCTGATCCTAAGCTTCCATTCACATGGAATATGTAACCAATGGTGGCCTATAGAAAAGGTACCAACCTGAGGGACATGTTTGTCAAAACGGATCCTAAACATTGTTACACGACACCCGTAAGGGTTAACATCAAGAGATCCTATAGGTGCCTTGGATTCACCACATGTAATGGTCTGATAGTTTCTAAGTCATTCCATCATCCGCACTCTAATCGGATCTTTACCATCGGACACTCCATGACATGCACAACAACACATGTAGTGCATCTACTCTTTTGCCAGTGTTCACTGTGTTATGTAGGGAAGACAAGCGGAACTCTACGTGAACGGATGGCGAACCACAGGAGAGCCATACGTGTGGCACTGGATAAAGGAGAATCGGATCAGCCTTTTGCACGACATTGTGCTCGAATGAAACACCAGGTGTCATCGATTCGATATATTCTTATCGACCACATCCCCAGTCTTGACAGGGGGGGAGACAGAAATAAAGCCCTGCTGATCCGTGAAGCGGAATGTATGTACCGATTGGGGACTATACACCCAGGGGGTCTCAACTCACCACCCGATTTCAAATCCTTGATCTAGGTGGGAGCTACATACCGGGGGTGCATACGGTGTATCCACATGTCATGCGGATTCGGAGACTAGGGCCACGCCATTTGGGTGGGGGGTTCCTGTCTCACCTTTCCTTTACCACGCACAGGGACGGGTCCTCTCTAGGATCTGTGCGTGCCGTGGGCAAGACAGTGGCGCCATTGGGTCACTCATTGTATTTCCGTGCTCTCTTATACCGAGTAATACTGGGGTTGAACATATCGGGTTGGTATACTCCACAGCTGGGCTTGTAAAAGGTCAACATCCAAATTAAAGTTCAACATTCAAGACAAAGGATCTGTATGGACTACTGTCTAGTGACCTGTGTCCACGCTCAGTTGTAATGTTGAGTGACACACATGGACTTCAACACAGAGATCTCACTTCTCTTAGAATGAGGAGGCAGTTAAGAGGCCCTGTAAAAAAATATTATATTTTTTAGGGATATTACACTAAGGGGTTAAATGTTAGAACCCAGCACCAGATATTTTTAGTAGGAGTTTGCCAGCAGTGTTTATATGTGATATAAGTTTATACAACTCACAAGAGGGGAATCGTCACCATATATATAGAAGTTGGGGTGAAAGCACCTGGTAGATCATGTGGTCTTTCGTATGTATTAAACACATTTTACACACTGCACCCGAAACTGGAAGTGACGCATTACGTCACGACCGGAAGTCTTTCAGTTTGGCACACGATGGAAAACGTACCATACGAGGTGCAGTACAGAATATCATTGGTAGTGAGTAAACGATGGGGAACATCCCTGAACACTAACTCTCATTTTTTTACACAACCAGTAGCTCAATATATAGATGTATTGCTCCAACCCACTGTTAAGCACATTAGATCTTACATCTCTGATACGAATGACCTGATTAGGATACTCAGAGAAGTTATGATTGAACAAGGGGACATTCTAGTAACACTAGACGTTAACAGCCTGTATACGATCATCCCACATGAGGTTGGTATGACAGCTGTTAAGGAGCACCTTGTCAGGAGTGCACATTACAGTGGACCGCCAATCGAGTTCCTTCTGACACTCATGTCATTTTGCCTAGACAGAAATTATTTTCGATTCGAAAATAAATTTTATCTTCAAGTGGCAGGCACAGCAATGGGGTCAAACCTGGCCCCATCCTATGCCAATTTATTTATGTCACAATTCAAAAATGAATATCTGTGGCATAGGGAACAGCCTTCTATCATTTTCTATGTGCGTTACATAGATGATGTCTTCTTGGTTTGGTGGGGAGGTCAGCAGGAACTTGATGAATGGTTCAGGGAGTTCAATAACACCAACACCACGGTCAGGTTTAAGATGACATGTGACACAACAAAAATACATTTTTTAGATCTTAGCATCAACAAACAGGACCAGGGACTAGGCACCACACTATACAGTAAACCAACCGATAGAAACTCTATCCTTTCCGCTAACAGTTGCTATCCACCGGCATTGTTACGGGGTATTGTTAAGTCGCAAATAATTCGCACCATGCGTAATAATTCTGACAGCCACACAGGGGTCTCCCAATTGCAGCTGACTAAAACTAAGTTCCTGCAAAGAGGATATAAATCCTGCATCATTAATAAAATATTGGAAGAAGTGTCATCAGCCACTCAACAGATCCTAATCGACCAGGAGGTGAAAGCAAGAGCAAGCAATAGGTTGATTATGACCACAACCTTTGCACTGGATATGACTGAGACAGGAAAGATCCTGCGCAAACACTGGCCGCTGGTTTCTTCTGATCCTAAGCTTCCATTCACATGGAATATGTAACCAATGGTGGCCTATAGAAAAGGTACCAACCTGAGGGACATGTTTGTCAAAACGGATCCTAAACGTTGTTACACGACACCCGTAAGGGTTAACATCAAGAGATCCTATAGGTGCCTTGGATTCACCACATGTAATGGTCTGATAGTTTCTAAGTCATTCCATCATCCGCACTCTAATCGGATCTTTACCATCGGACACTCCATGACATGCACAACAACACATTTAGTGCATCTACTCTTTTGACAGTGTTCACTGTGTTATGTAGGGAAGACAAGCGGAACTCTACGTGAACGGATGGCGAACCACAGGAGAGCCATACGTGTGGCGCTGGATAAAGGAGAATCGGATCAGCCTTTTGCACGACATTGTGCTCGAATGAAACACCAGGTGTCATCGATTCGATATATTCTTATCGACCACATCCCCAGTCTTGACAGGGGGGGAGACAGAAATAAAGCCCTGCTGATCCGTGAAGCGGAATGTATGTACCGATTGGGGACTATACACCCAGGGGGTCTCAACTCACCACCCGATTTCAAATCCTTGATCTAGGTGGGAGCTACATACCGGGGGTGCATAAGGTGTATCAACATGTCATGCGGATTCGGAGACTAGGGCCACGCCATTTGGGTGGGGGGTTCCTGTCTCACCTTTCCTTTACCACACGCAGGGACGGGTCCTCTCTAGGATCTGTGCGTGCCGTGGGCAAGACAGTGGCGCCATTGGGTCACTCATTGTATTTCCGTGCTCTCTTATACCGAGTAATACTGGGGTTGAACATATCGGGTTGGTATACTCCACAGCTGGGCTTGTAAAAGGTCAACATCCAAATTAAAGTTCAACATTCAAGACAAAGGATCTGTATGGACTACTGTCTAGTGACCTGTGTCCACGCTCAGTTGTAATGTTGAGTGACACACATGGACTTCAACACAGAGATCTCACTTCTCTTAGAATGAGGAGGCAGTTAAGAGGCCCTGTAAAAAAATATTATATTTTTTAGGGATATTACACTAAGGGGTTAAATGTTAGAACCCAGCACCAGATATTTTTAGTAGGCGTTTGCCAGCAGTGTTTATATGTGATATAAGTTTATACAACTCACAAGAGGGGAATCGTCACCATATATATAGAAGTTGGGGTGAAAGCACCTGGTAGATCATGTGGTCTTTCGTATGTATTAAACACATTTAACACACTGCACCCGAAACCGGAAGTGACGCATTACGTCACGACCGGAAGTCTTTCAGTTTGGCACACGATGGAAAACGTACCATACGAGGTGCAGTACAGAATATCATTGGTAGTGAGTAAACGATGGGGAACATCCCTGAACACTAACTCTCATTTTTTTACACAACCAGTAGCTCAATATATAGATGTATTGCTCCAACCCACTGTTAAGCACATTAGATCTTACATCTTTGATACGAATGACCTGATTAGGATACTCAGAGAAGTTATGATTGAACAAGGGGACATTCTAGTAACACTAGACGTTAACAGCCTGTATACGATCATCCCACATGAGGTTGGTATGACAGCTGTTAAGGAGCACCTTGTCAGGAGTGCACATTACAGTGGACCGCCAATCGAGTTCCTTCTGACACTCATGTCATTTTGCCTAGACAGAAATTATTTTCGATTTGAAAATAAATTTATTCTTTAAGTGGCAGGCACAGCAATGGGGTCAAACCTGGCCCCATCCTATGCCAATTTATTTATGTCACAATTCAAAAATGATTATCTGTGGCATAGGGAACAGCCTTCTATCATTTTCTATGTGCATTACGTAGATGATGTCTTCTTGGTTTGGTGGGGAGGTCAGCAGGAACTTGATGAATGGTTCAGGGAGTTCAATAACACCAACACCACGGTCAGGTTTAAGATGACATGTGACACAACAACAATACATTTTTTAGATCTTAGCATCAACAAACAGGACCAGGGACTAGGCACCACACTATACAGTAAACCAACTGATAGAAACTCTATCCTTTCTGCTAACAGTTGCCATCCACCGGCATTGTTACGGGGTATTGTTAAGTCGCAAATAATTCGCACCATGCGTAATAATTCTGACAGCCACACAGGGGTCTCCCAATTGCAGCTGACTAAAACTAAGTTCCTGCAAAGAGGATATAAATCCTGCATCATTAATAAAATATTGGAAGAAGTGTCATCAGCCACTCAACAGATCCTAATCGACCAGGAGGTGAAAGCAAGAGCAAGCAATAGGCTGATTATGACCACAACCTTTGCACCGGATATGACTGAGACAGGAAAGATCCTGCGCAAACACTGGCCGCTGGTTTCTTCTGATCCTAAGCTTCCATTCACATGGAATATGTAACCAATGGTGGCCTATAGAAAAGGTACCAACCTGAGGGACATGTTTGTCAAAACGGATCCTAAACATTGTTACACGACACCCGTAAGGGTTAACATCAAGAGATCCTATAGGTGCCTTGGATTCACCACATGTAATGGTCTGATAGTTTCTAAGTCATTCCATCATCCGCACTCTAATCGGATCTTTACCATCGGACACTCCATGACATGCACAACAACACATGTAGTGCATCTACTCTTTTGCCAGTGTTCACTGTGTTATGTAGGGAAGACAAGCGGAACTCTACGTGAACGGATGGCGAACCACAGGAGAGCCATACGTGTGGCACTGGATAAAGGAGAATCGGATCAGCCTTTTGCACGACATTGTGCTCGAATGAAACACCAGGTGTCATCGATTCGATATATTCTTATCGACCACATCCCCAGTCTTGACAGGGGGGAGACAGAAATAAAGCCCTGCTGATCCGTGAAGCGGAATGTATGTACCGATTGGGGACTATACACCCAGGGGGTCTCAACTCACCACCCGATTTCAAATCCTTGATCTAGGTGGGAGCTACATACCGGGGGTGCATACGGTGTATCCACATGTCATGCGGATTCGGAGACTAGGGCCACGCCATTTGGGTGGGGGGTTCCTGTCTCACCTTTCCTTTACCACGCACAGGGATGGGTCCTCTCTAGGATCTGTGCGTGCCGTGGGCAAGACAGTGGCGCCATTGGGTCACTCATTGTATTTCCGTGCTCTCTTATACCGAGTAATACTGGGGTTGAACATATCGGGTTGGTATACTCCACAGCTGGGCTTGTAAAAGGTCAACATCCAAATTAAAGTTCAACATTCAAGACGAAGGATCTGTATGGACTACTGTCTAGTGACCTGTGTCCACGCTCAGTTGTAATGTTGAGTGACACACATGGACTTCAACACAGAGATCTCACTTCTCTTAGAATGAGGAGGCAGTTAAGAGGCCCTGTAAAAAAATATTATATTTTTTAGGGATATTACACTAAGGGGTTAAATGTTAGAACCCAGCACCAGATATTTTTAGTAGGCGTTTGCCAGCAGTGTTTATATGTGATATAAGTTTATACAACTCACAAGAGGGGAATCGTCCCCATATATATAGAAGTTGGGGTGAAAGCACCTGGTAGATCATGTGGTCTTTCGTATGTATTAAACACATTTAACACACTGCGCCCGAAACCGGAAGTGACGCATTACGTCATGACCGGAAGTCTTTCAGTTTGGCACACAATGGAAAACGTACCATACGAGGTGCAGTACAGAATATCATTGGTAGTGAGTAAACGATGGGGAAAATCCCTGAACACTAACTCTCATTTTATCTATGTGGGATTGACATACAATATATTTAGAGTAATTCAATTGTAAATAGCAGAGTACACATACGCAATACCGGAAGTGGGTGTATAGGAATGTACTTCCGGTTGGGTCAGGCTAATCACTGATAAAGACCGCAAGTGAGTGAATATGTTATTACTTCCGGTCTGGTTAAGCTAATGACACGCATAGCGCGCGGTTCACACGATCATAATGTTAACACTGAGTGTCATCACAGGTGTATATGATTATTTCTTTGTTCACTTAGGTATATAAGTTTGACTGTTATCACTTTTGGTTATGCTGATGAAGGGGAGGCTGTCCCCGAAAACGTTTCATTAAATTGAAGCTTTTTGTTCATAAAGACCTGAGAGTGCAACATTTTTTGTAGTATATATATATATATATATATATATATACACACACACAAACAATTTCTCAAAAAAATTCACCCCACGTTGATCTGTTCGGAATTTTTGTGGCAGACACCTGGCAACCCTGGTTACAACATGGCAACTCCCATTATTTTATAGGCACCATTGGCTCCATTTATCAAGCAGCGGATGCTGCTTTAGAGCCCATCTTTTCAGGTTCACCTGAAACAAAAGTTAAGATGCAGCGGTCATAAGACCGATGCTCCTTAACCTCTCCGCCACCAAATAGGGATGATTGACAGCCCCTGCTAGCCGCCGATTGGCCACCAGTGAGCAGGGGGCGGCATAGCACAAGCATGTCTGATGAAATTCTTGTGCAATGATAAAAGCGGACAGCGGACATGATTTGCTATAGCAAATCATGTTAACTCGACATTTCATAAATCAAGCCCTAAAACTTTACACTTATTTTGTTAATATTTAAACAGCTAATGAAACTTTAAAAAATAAATCTACATGTTATTCTCAGACTAATCTTTTCTTTGACTGCATCATTCTATTTAGAATTTATTTAATGTTTAATGTTTAATTTTTTTTTAATAAAACCTTTGAAACAAAAAGCCAGGGAGTCTCTTATCAAGCAAGGGTGGACAGAGGCGTACATATTCTCCCCTGTCTGCCCCAGCTCGCCTCTGGGACAGCAATCTGCTGGCGGAATTCAGCATTGCGCATGAGCAATATTTGGTGCTCACGTGCAATCCAGCCCCCTGCTCACGCACAGCCAATCACGTGTGAGCAGGAGCTGTCAATTTCCCCGGTCGGACGAAACCAGGGGAGATTGAAATTCTCCACCTAAGAGGTGGAGAAGAGGGTATAGAAGCAGCGGTCTCATGACTGCAGCTCGATAAATCCTGACTGCAGGTTCAGCATTGGGACACCTTGTAAGTTTGTGACAGGCTAAGCAGAATATGGCCATATTGTGTGACTAAGATCCCAATTTTAACAATAAAAGCATAGATGATTTTTGCAGACAATTTTACCAGCATTTAAAAATGTTTTGTTTATTTGTAAGTGCATGTGCACCCATAACTCCTGTTTTGTCTATGTATGTATGTATATATATTTACTGTATGTATATATATATATATATATATATATATATATATACAGTATATATATATATATATATATATATATATATATATATATATATATACACTGTATATATATATATATATATATATATATATATATATATATATATATACACACACATATTTATAAAATATGTACACTAAGGTTTTGCATACAGCTATCTGTATTTAAAGATTAATAATGATTTAGAGGCAAAAGGCAAATAAATAAATACAATTTTGCCGAGCAGCATTAGTATTCTATTTCCATTTACTTCAGTTAGGCTTTTGAAGTAAAAGAATTATATGTGATAAAGTTTCATATGTAACAGAGAAGGGTCCATAATTTGCTTTACACATACTACTCAGGGATATAATCTGCTCTGCACAGACATGCCATGTGTCTCCTTCTCCCCTTCCATCGAGGCATTTAACATATGTCCAGGGGGTCTGAAAAATGCCAGTCTGAAAAATGACGGTTGCATTCTCCATCTCTGGCAATCCTACCTTGCGGCCCTCTCTCATCTGCTCAGGTGATCTGCAGGCAAGAGCATTAAATCTTCTCTGTCTGAGACACCTCAGCGCATCTTGCGCCTCTGGCTCTCTTCCCACCCCCGTCTCTCCCATTCTCTGTTTCAGACTTCAGCCTGCTGGATCAGCATAGACAGAATGCAATACATTTAAACTATTTTGGGATTAACCCCTCTCGTTTAATTAACACTTTTTAATCAATATACAGAGTAGTGAGTGAATGGATAAAGACTACTTATTCCCAAGGTGCTGAAACAAACAGGCTTGATGCTTACTTACTGTCGGACAAAGTTATTGAAAACATTTGTAAGTATTTTGGAATACACCAATAAGCATATTGTTATCACCACTTCCTAAGCTTTATGCAAGATGCCTTGAGGTTCCCAGTAATCTAGGTAGGCTGCAAGCAATGTGTTAAGCAAACATTACTCTCTAGGTCTCCTGAAAATTGTCTACAATCACTTAGGGCCCAATTCTCAAAAACGTATTGGCATGGGGAGAAATTAGCTTATTTTACTGAGCATTATATTGTAAAGTAAGTGTCTCTCCTTAACATAAAGCATATTAGTGAACCCAATTAATGAGATACACAGTTTCAAATCAAATTGCACAGACTTAAGAGAAGTTTCAACATAACACAACCTTTATTTCTGTATTTATTCCATGTTATTAACCTTGACCTGAACCTTAAAAATACCATCTATAGCAGTAAAATACCAGCATTTAGAGACACTACTGTACCCTGTAAGTAAACTGTATGTGCCTTTTAGGACAGTTCTGTGAAACCTTGATCATCTCATTCAGAGTAAGAAAGAAAAGGAAATTTATGCTTACCTGATAAATGTATTTTATTTTCGATACGATGAGTCCACGGATTTCATCCTTACTTGTGGGATATCGCCTCCTGGTCAGCAGGAGGAGGCAAAGAGCACCACAGCAGAGCTGTATAAATAGCTCCTCCCTTCCCTCCCAACCCAGTAATTCAACCGAAGTTAGGAAGAGAAAGAAAAAGCCAAGGTGCAGAGGTGTCTGAAGTTTAACAAAATGAATAACCTGTCACAATAGAACAGGACAGGCTGTGGACTCATCGTATTGAAAAAAAAAAAAATTATCAGGTAAGCATAAATTTCCTTTTCTTTTTCAAGATACGATGAGTCCACGGATTTCATCCTTACTTGTGGGATACAATACCAAAGCTATAGTACACGGATGAAACGGGAGGGACAAGACAGGTAACCTAAACAAAAGGCACCACTGCTTAAAGAACCTTTCTCCCAAAAACAATCTCAGCTGAGACAAAAGTATCAAATTTAGAAAAAGTGTGAAGAAAAGACCAGATTGCAGCCTTGCAAATCTGTGCAACAGAAGCAACATATTTGAATGCCTATGAGGAAGTAACGACCCTAGTGGAACGAGTCATAAATCTTTCAAGAGGCTGCTGTCCAGCAGTCTCATATGCAAAACGGATGACATACGTCAGCCAAAAATAAAGAGGGATAGCAATAGCTGTCTCACCCTACGTTTCCCGAAAAATTAACCAACCAAGACGATTGTTGAAAATCCTTTAGTCGCTTTAAAGTAGAACTTGAAAGCATGAATCACATCTAAATTGTGTAACAGACGTTCCCTCAGAGAAGGAATAGGACACAAGGAAGGAACGACAATCTCCTGATTAATATTCTTGTTGGAAACAACCTTAGGAGGAAACCCAGGTTAAGTACGTAACACCACCTTATCCGAATGAAAAATAAGATAAGGGAAATTATATTGAAAAGTCGAAGCTCAGAAACCCTTCGAACAGAAGGAATAGCAACCCAAGTTGCAGCTTGCCAACAGAAAAAAAAAACTTTCCAAGATAATAACTTAATATCTTATTGAATGCATAGGTTCAAACGGAACCCCTTGAAGAACCAAAAGAACAAATTCAAACTCCAAGGAGGAGCAAATAGTCTAAACACAGGTCTGATTCTAGTCATAGCCTGACAAAAAGATTGCACAACTGGAACATATGCCAAACGCATATGTAACAAAATAGATAATGCATAGATCCGTCCCTGTAAGGAACTTACTGATAACCCTTTCTCCAATTCTCCTTGGAGAAAAGACCAAATCCTGGGAATCCTAACCCTACTCCATGAGTAGCCCTTGGATTCATCCCAAGAAAATTATTTATGCCCTATCGTATGGTAAATGTTCCTAGTAACAGGCGGATGTGCCTGAAACACAGTATCTAAGACCGAATCAGAAAAACCTTGCTTGAAAAAAAAAAAATTAAGAGTCCAATCTCCAAGCAGTCAGCTGCAGAGAATTAGATTTGGATGAAGGAAGGAACCCTAAATGAGAAGGTTCTTCCTCAATGACAGTGTCCAAGACGACAGAAATGACATATTCACCTAGGCAGCATACCGAAACCTGCTAGGTCACGCAGGAACAATGAGGGTCACTAACGCCCTCACCTGTTTGACTCGAACAACAACCCGGAGAAGTAGCTCAACAGGGAAAAAAACATATGCTAGGCTGAAGGACCAAGAAAACTGCCAAGGCATCTATCAGATCGGCTCGGGGATCTCTGGACCTGGACCATACCTTGGAAGCTTGGCATTCTGACGAGATGCCACAAGGTCCACCTCCGGCCGACCCCATTTGAGAATCCGACTTGAAAAAAAAAATAAACGGATGGAGCTCCCGGAAGAAAAGTCTGCCTGCTTAGAAAATCTGCCTCCCAGTTCTCCACCCCTGGGATGTAGATCGCCGACAGATGGCAAGTGTGAGCCTCTGCCCACTGAATTATTTTGGCTACCTCGAACATCGCTAACGAACTTCTTGTTCCTCCCTGATGATTGATGTAAGCCACTGTCGTTATGTTGTCCGACTGAAATCTGATGAATTGGGCCAAGGCCAACTATGGCCAGGCCTGAGTGCATCGAATAACGTCAACTCTAGAATGTTGATAGGAAGGTTAGATTCTGCTTGAGTCCATACTCCCTGAGCCCTTAAAGAGCTCCAGACTGCTTCCCATTCTAACGGGCTGGCAACCGTTGTCACAATCATCCATGCGGGTCTGCGAAAGCATGTCCCCTAGGATAGATGATCCAGCGACAATCACCATAGAAGAGAGTCCCCTGTCTCCTGATCCAGGGTTATTCGAGGAGATAAATCAGTAGACTCCCCATTCCATTGCCTGAGTATGTTTAGCTGCAGAGGCCTGAGATGAAAACGTGCAAATGGTACAATGTCCATTGCTGCCACCATCAATCCGATTACCTCCATACACAGAGCCACTGACGGCAGAGGATTGGCCTGAAGGGCTCGACATGTAGTCAGAATTTTTAATTTTCTGACCTCTGTCAGAAAAATCTTCATTGACAAAGACGAATAGAGTTCCCAGAAAGGGTACCCATGTCTGAGGAATTAAGAAACTCTTTCCCAGATTTACCTTCCACCCATGAGTTCTCAGGAAGGTTAGCACCATCTCAGTATGAGACCTTGCCAGTTGATAAGATGACGCCTGGATCAGAATATCGTCCAGGTAAGGCGCCACCGCAATGCCCCGTGGTCTGAGAACCGCCAGAAGAGAACCCAGACCTTTTGTGAAAAGTCTGGGCGCTGTGGCCAGACCGCAAGGGGGAGCTACAGACTGAAAATGTTTGTTCAGAAAGGCAAACCCCAGGAACTTGTGATGATTTCTGTAGATAAGAACATGACGATATGCACCCTTTAGATCCACTGTTGTCATAAATTGATCCTCCTGGATCAAAGGAAGGATAGTACAAATAGTTGCCATCCTGAAAGATGGAACTCCGATAAACTTGTTCAGATGGTCTGAAGGTTCCCTCCTCTTTGAGAACTACAAACAGATTTGAATAAAAAAACCTGCCCCTGTATCGGAGCAGGCCAAGTACTCTCATGGAAGGGAGATCCCTTACACAATGTTAGAACGCCTCTCTTTGAACTGGTCTACAAAGAATCTTGAAATCAGAAACCAGTCCACTGTGATCTCTGAGAAACTATTTTTCATTGTCCAGGGAACCTGAACGTCTCGAATCCAAGCCTGAATCAAAACCGAAAGACTGCCCCCTATAAAATCTGATCCAAGATCGGGGACATGTTCTTCATGTTGTCCTTGATCCAACAACAGGCTATTCTATATTTATTTTTTATTTTTTTTAATTCAGAAGAAAACATCTTCAGCCAGCCAGGTTCCAACAAGGCCTTCTTTTAATGAACCGTTAAAAATGTAGTCCTATACCATGAGGCTCAGAGAGCTGGGACAGAGAAACCTGAAACCTACGCTCCCATTGTAAAACTTCAAGGAAAGAAATTGAAATAAAGGAACTTAGTCAATTGACAGCCTTTATCCTATCCTGGATCTCATACAGGAGAGTGTCTGACTGAAAAGTATCAGACAACGCATCAAACCAAAATGCTGCCCGCTAAGGACGGTAGAAAGTACATAGTTGTAAGTCAAGGAAAACCTTGGCGTACATCCCTTTCCCAATCTTTGAGATAACCCTAGAGAATCTAACTAGTCTCAAACAAGAAAGTAGTTCTCTAGGTAAGTTGGGAACTACTCCTATCACCCTAGGCAATGTCTTCTCCTTAAGTATAGGGAATACGGACCTGTCCATTTCGTATGACTCACAGGGCGTACTAGGATAGATTACAGCTGCGCTAAAGTGAAAATAATTCCTCTAGTAAGGTAAGTTTCCACATGGGAAAACCCTAGAATGCATGATATGCAAAGAATGACTCAGTACGGAGTATGCGAAGAAGTGCAGGGCACTGTGCATTCAAACATCTGGTGACCACTATAGGTTTGTGGCATAAGATGATCATTATCAACGCCATATAAGGAGGACAGAAAAAAAGAGTGTAAAGTTTTAATAAAAATAAACACACAAACTGTACTGTCACTTTAAATCATCTTATTTCTGTGTCAGAAATTATCCAGTATCATGTTAACCTTGCAGGTAATAGACATTGCTATGTACAGTAAAGCAACCCTGCCGTGTGCACACAATCCCTATGAAAATTGCAAGGAACCGCAGAGCACCGCATGTGGGTCAGAAAATATCCTTATTCCATGAGTACACTTGTTCCATGTTAACTAAAAAGCTGTATTATACAATAAACAGCTGAAATGTATCAATAAAAGGAACCCCACAAAAAACGGTACTGTCACTTTAATTCAAAAGAACAATATTTTTGTGCACCTATGTTGTCATAATGATCGGAAAACCCTAGTATAAGGATGAAAGAAAACACTACTGTCTACTTAAGCAGTGAGGGTTAAGTTCCAACACATGAAAACCACAGACTAATATTTTAGAAGCCTTGTGGGCTGCATCCGCTCCCATTGTATTAACGTTCAGATGTTAAACACAAATAAAGTGAGAGAACCAGATTTATGTTCTCCACCACTGTAGAGACCCATCTTTGTGCCATTAACGATAATTATGGCTTTTCACATGTTTAACAAGAAAATGGGTGATACTGTAAGCAGTGATATACTACGCAATACAATTGCAATCGTTGTTCCAAACTAAACCCTTTTTGCAAATTGCCATAGCAACATTATGACAAGACTCAGTCACGGAGTGCTTCACATTGCGTACCGGGACTGCATAAATAGGCACGCAACTTTCAGTAACATAGCCTACCTCCGCCCATCGTGGGCGTATAAGACTGAAAAACTCCTGGGCGGAAAAATAGTAAAAATGGGGCCGCCTGAACATATACCATAGTCCCGCCCATCGTGGGCATATCAGACAGAAACTCCCTGGCGGCCAACTAAAAGATGGAGCCTTTAAAAAACCCATAGCTTCTAAAAAACATACCTCCCGATCGGCCAGAAGTATAATACCGATATCGGGAGTGGGGAGTTACGTAACCCATACTGAAATCCACTCTTTCTGTTTTCATAAAATAAAAACTAGCCGTCTCCTGGTTTGCATAGTGATGATACAATTGCCGGGAGAAAAATAACACTGTTTGGTCCCAGCCCCAGTGTATTTAAAACCTAGTCCTCAAGAAAACCACAGTCCCATCACAATAAGAGCCCTTACATAATCTCAGCCCTTGTAAGTGAATGTATGTAATGTAGTGCTCACTTTCTTCTGAGAGAATGTTTCCCCAGAAATAATAAAGTTAGCACATACCTCGAATGCTGTGCGACAGCATGACCGTCCAGCAGGTTTTCAGAGGTCCTCTCCCTCTCATAGCCCTGTGGACAAAGATCAGCCTGAGTTAAAAGAGCTTAGGCTATCTGAATTAGGGCAGCAAGAATGTATAGGAGGCACAGTGAGAATTATGTCCCATCAGTTCCTATTGCTTTAAAGCCACCAAATGCTTCTCTTTTTACTGAAGAGACTGATCTGGTCTAGGCTACACCCTGGCACAAAGAAGCACTCAGTGCACTACTGATAAAAATAATAAACACTTGAATGAAGAATCTTTACTAACACCTCCCTTTGCCATCTCCTATCTAACTAACACAGGCAAAGAGAATGACTGGGTTGGGAGGGAAGGGAGGAGCTATTTATACAGCTCTGCTGTGGTGCTCTTTGCCTCCTCCTGCTGACCAGGAGGTGATATCCCACAAGTAAGGATGAAATCCGTGAACTCATCGTATCTTGAAAAACAAAAACATGTATCGCTATATATATAGCACTCTCAGGAAGCTGCACTGTCCCCAGAGTCCCAGACAGATAAGTTCACAGACTTATGTAATTACCCTTGGCATATGCAAAACACTGAAGGGGACTGCACTCTCAGACTGAGCATCTTGTAGGGTCATAGGATGTGTACCCAGTCTGTATATCTCTAGGGTGATTACATAAGTCTGTGAACCCTTGACTTGTTCCCAGTTTGTTTGATTGAGAGCTTGCATTTATGTGGTTGTATTAGGGACTCAGGTTTTGGGAGAGACCTTGACGTGGTACCTTAGCTTGTCCCATTTGGCCAGATACGGTAACTAACTCTTAGCTGAGAGCTTGTAAGTTAGTGCTGGACTTTCTCTGTGTGTTGTATAAATTTATTTTGTCATTTTCCCTATGGGCCTTGCACCCAGACTTGTCTGGGGTTAACTGCCTGTGACTCTGGGGACAGCACAGCTTCCTGAGAATGCTATTGAGCTCCCAGGGCTGAGCATTTTGCAGGGCCATTGGATGTGCACCCAGTCCAGTCTGAGGGGTCTATTTATATATGTACGGACAGACATGATCCGCTATAGCGAACCATGTCCGCCGCACATCGATAAATGCCAACAGCATACGCATTTATCATTGCACAAGCAGTTCTTGTGAACTGCTGGTGCAATACTGCCCCCTGCAGATTTGCGGCCAATCGGCCGCTAGCAGGGGGTGTCAATCAGCTTGATCGTACATGATCAGGTGGATTGCTATACACCACCTCTGAGGCAGCGTATGAGTTTAGGAGCAGCGGTCTTAAGACCGCTGCTTCTTAACTCCTGTTTCCGGCGAGCCTGAAGGCTCACACAGAAACAAGGGGAACAGGGCCCATTCGGCCCTTGTTAAATAGACCCCTTCTGTGTTTTGTATATGTCTAGGGTGATTACATAAGTCTGTGAACCCTTGACTTGTTCCCAGTTTGTTTGATTGAGAGCTTGCATTTGTATGGCTGTATTAGGGACTCAGGTTTTGGGAGAGACTTTGACGTGGTACCTGGGCTTGTCCCATTTGGCCAGATGCAGTAACTAACTCTTTCAGTTTTACTTTTAATCTTAGCTGAGAGCTTGCAAGTGAGTTCTAGACTTTCTGTGTTATATATATATATATATATATATATATATATATATATATATATATATATATATATATATATAGTGTGTGTATACAAGGGTATAACAGCGCTTAAAAATTCCTCATCTAAAACAAAAAACATATAAAATAGTAGCTGTGTAGATAAAATTGAAAAATCAATAATAAAACATGATTATACAGTCTTGTAAGATATCAAGTGCAAAATTAATGCAAGATTAGTGAATGTCCACTTAAATATTCTCTTAAGTATTCTCTTGTAATGTAGATCCCCTTACCAGAAATTACCTCAATCTAATGAGGTAAATTGCCGCACTGAAAGGGGTACTCATACTGGTACAGGTACACACACTATGCACCAGAGTCAGCAAGAGAGGAAACAAAATTAAAGCTACATACTCCAAGAGGTGGATGGCATACCTGAATATTCTGGGAGGAAACTACTGGATGTGAATCAATTCGTTACTACATACTCCAAGGGGTGGATGAGATCTGTAAGGCACCCCTCGCTACATCGGACCTACCTGTACCAGTATATGAGTACCCCTTTCACGTTTTATTATTGATTTTTCAATTTTATCTACACAGCTACTATTTTATATGTTTTTTGTTTTAGATGAGGAATTTTTAAGCGCTGTTATACCCTTGTATACACTTTTAACCCTTACATCTGTTGGGGAGTCTTGCACTACCCTCTGATGTATTTGTCTTTTAACGGCTGCTAAAGCTTCTCCTCCCCCTGATCAGCGCAACTTTGAGTGCTGCTTGTTTACAGACCAGTTCTCTGACCTGTTACATTCTACTGGTATGCACATTTTATATATATATATATATATATATATATATATATATATATATATATATATATATATAAATATATATATGTATATGTATTCTGTGCCACAAAACATTTGCACTTCCTCTCAGCTCCCCTTTTTCCTTCTAAATCCGCACACAGATTGGATTGAATACTTTTTATAGGTGTCCAATATAACGGTTAAAAATTAGGCATATGAGGTCCTCTGTATGATACGGATTGCCATCATTGCTTGATACAGTCTTGAAGCACCCTATAAACATGCTTTATTAAATAATTCTATAAACTCTCTATAAAATCTCTACTAGCAGTCTTTCTATATTTTGTATAAGGTGTACTCTATAAGCGAATGGTGGCCAACTGATGCTCCTTGAGACATGTGCAGTCTTCTCACAGTCTTTCCCTGTAGCCCCCCTAAAGCACATAAGAATGATCATTTTATCATAAGAAAGCATATACCCTCTGTTTTACACCACATATTTTTTACTCCACCCCCTGCTTCTCTTCATAATCCAATATCTCCACACAGACACTATGGGATTAAATATTTGTGCTCTGGGTCCAAAATAAAGGTTAAAAGAACTTTTCAATACTTGGAGGATACAGGTGCAACCTTTTCATTGATACTGCTTAGTTATCTCTGCTGTGAACCTAAGGAAAGTGTAAGCACTTTCTAGGTACCTTGTATGTAATATGTAATCGTTCTTCAACTACCCTAAACAGCTTCATAAATACTCAGTAATCCCTTTTAAAGGGGAACCCTGTACTCACAATTGTTCTATCATGCATGCAAGAGTAGCATTTAAACAGTAGGATTAGTGGGAAATACCTGAGATACTGGGGCATATGTATCAAGCTCCGTATGGAGCCTGATGTCCCGTGTTTCTGGCGAGCCTGCAGGCTCGCCAGAAACAGCAGTTATGAAGCAGCGGTCACAAAGACCGCTGCTCCATAACCTGTCCACCTGCTCTGAGCAGGCGGACAGATATTGCCGGAAAACAACCCGATCGGGTTGATTGACACCCCCCCTGCTGGTGGCCTATTGGCCGCGAGTCTGCAGGGGGCGGCGTTGCACCAGCAGCTCTTGTGAGCTGCTGGTGCAATGATGAATACGGCGAGCGTATTGCTCGCCGTATTCAGCGAGGTCTGTCGGAACTGATCCGCACTGTCGGATCAGGTCCGACAGACCTTGATAACTAGAGGCCACAGGCTTCTAAGCAGCATGCCCCCTTTTCCTATACTTAACTTTGTCATTTTGTTAATAAAGTTGCGCGGTGATGTCATCACATCATTGCGCTTGACATCACCACGTAAAACGTGAAGCCCCTGCTATGCCTGTCACTATACAGGCACGATCGCCGGGGTAGGAGCCCCCAGATCTCCCTCAAGGTGGGAGAGTGCTAGCGACGGCTCCGAACCGTTGTTAGCACTTAAAGGGTTAAGTATACTTTATAAAATCTGCTCTCTAAGCACTATTATTTGTGGTGGTAAATGCAGTAGGCAAAGGCACTTTAGCCCCATCCTCTCCTATAAAGCAGAAGTTCTCTGATTTTTACAGGACAAATTTGGCCAAGACAAATTTGTGGGGCCCCACAGCCCAGTGTATGCCCTGTCCTCTGAAAGGCCCACCCCTGTTCCAACAATAAAACCACTGACAGGTGAAGTGATTAACATTGATTATATTGTCACAATGGCACCTGTCAAGGGGTGGGATATATTATGCAGCAAGTGAACAGTCAGTTCTTGAATTTCATGTGTTGGAAGCAGGAACAATGGGCAAAAGAAAAGATCGGAGTTACTTTGACAAGGGTCAAATAGTGATGGCTAGTCTTGTGAGGTATTCCCCATATGCAGTAGTAAGTACCTTCCAAAAGTGGGGCAACGAAGGGCAACCGGTCAACTGGCGTCAGGGTCATGGGCGCCCAGGGCTCATTAATGCACGTGGGGAGTGAAGGCTAGCCAGTCTGGACCAATCACACAGAAGAGCTACTGTAGCTGAAATTGCTTAAAAAATAATGCTGATCATGATAGAAAGGTGTCAGAACAAACAGTGTATCACCGTTTTCTGTGTATGGGGCTGTGTAGAATATGATGGCCCCAGTCCACTGCCGAAAGAGCCTTCAATGGGGAGCAATAGAAGAAGGTTGCCTGGTCTGATTAATCACTTTATCATTTAGATCAGGTGGATTGCCGGGTTTGTGTGCTTTGCTTACCAGGGAAAGAGATGGCAGCAGGATGCACTATAGGAAGAAGGCAGGCCAGCGGAGGCAGTATTTTGCTCTGGACAATGTTCTGCTGGGAAACCTTGGGTCCTGGCATTCATGTGGATGTTACTTTGACACGTACCACATACCAAGAGATTGTTGCAGACCACGTACACTCCTTCATGGCAATGGTGTTTCCTGATGGCAGTGGCCTCTTTCAACAGGATAATACACCCTGCCACAGTGCAAAAACTGTTCAGGAATGGTTTGAGGAACATGATAAAGAGTTCAAGGTGTTGCTTTGGCCTCCAAATTTTCCAGATCTCAATGTGGGATGTTCTGGAACAACAAACCCGATCCATGGAGGCCCCACCTTGCAACATGCAGGACTTAAAGGACCTGTTGCTAATGTCTTGATGCCGGATACTACAGGACACGTTCAGAGGTCTTGTGGAGTCCATTAGATGCATTAGAGCTGTTTTTATGCATTAGAGCTGTTTTGGCAGCACAAAGGAAACATACATGATATTAGGCAGATGGTTTTAATGTTGAGGTTGATCAGTGTATTACATCTCCTGAAACCATAAATACTTTTTCATAAACTAAATACAGGATATACATTGCACCTTCTCATACCCCTAAAAGTAGGGGAACCCCAGAGCGTGGGGCCCTGGGCAGGTGCACCTCTAAGGCCTGGAAGAGTGTTACTTTCCATGTGGCCTCACACAATCATTATCATTAGATTTGGTATTACTACTTATTTTACCAAAGCATTCTTCCTCAGCATATTCTATACTTTCAAAAGAAAGTGTAAAGCACTAGTGACACACTCATTTTCCATGTATCACCAATAATCAGTTATGTGTAGCCCCTTACTTTTTCAAAGCATTTAAAAATCTAGTAATAACTATTTGTGCTTACTACTTTCTAAAAAAAAAATACCCATAAGAAACCATTAACCACTGTGTAACAATGCTTCTGTATCAGTATGTAAATTAGAATATCTAAAGTTGATTGTTACAGACTTCAGACCTGACATTGCTATATTACACACAGCCATTAGTTACAAGTAAGGTATAAAAAGAAAATGCTCTAATGTGTTAGAGCATACTATTATCACACTGTTGCCTACATATAATTATGTGTTTAACCCATGCAATAGTACATTGTTGCCCCAGAATCTGCTTTTCAACAAAGGATACCAAAATCACAAACTAGATTTTATAATAGGAATAATTTAAAAATGTCCTTTAAATTTTACCTTTTATATATTTGAACTGATGTTACATAGTAGATGAGGTTGAAAAAAGGCCGAAGTTCATAGAGTTCAAGTTCAACCTATACAAATATAAAATACAAAAAGCTCCAGTTAAGCTTAAATAATCCCACTAAAAGATGACCCATTTAATACAAGCAATCATATCCATTAATTTTGTTTCTAGACAGAAAAATCCAAACCATTTTTAAATGTATTTAGGGCATTAGCATTCACTACCTCCTTCGGTAATGAGTTCCACAATTTTATTGCTCTTACAGTGAAAAAACGTTTCCATTGCAGGAGATTAAATTTCCTTTCCTCCAACCTTAAATTGTAACCTCTTGTCACAAACAATTTTCTTGGAATTGGTTTTAACCATGAAGTTAAAAACGGAATCAGATAAATGCTAGTGGGGTCTAATGTATGGGAGTTGGGTTACCAAATGTCCTCCCTAAAATACTGCAGGTGACTTAGTAAGGGTGATAGGTGGGCTCACACAATGGTTCCAACCTAAAGCTCTACTGTAGGCCCCGTCCTTAACCAGACATATGTTTTTAAAGGGACAGTCTACTCCAAAATTGTTATTGTTTTAAAAGATAGATAATCCCTTTATTACCTATTCCCCAGTTTTGCATAATCAACACTGTTATATTAATACACGTTTTACCTCTGTGATTACCTTGCATCTAAGCCTTTTCTGACAGACCCCTGATCACATGACTGACTTGCATTTTATCCAATTAGTGCAGTGTCTGCCTCAAACCTCAGGCGTTAGCACAATGTTATCTATATGGCTCACATGAAATAGCAGTCCCCTGTTGTGAAAAGCAAATACAAACGTATGTGATAAGAGGCTGTCTATAGTGGATTAGAAACAGGCAGCCATTTAAAGGTTATTAAGTTACTCTGGTGAGTTGATCTTAGTTTTTAATATGTAAGGAAAAACACAGAAATACATCCTTAAACGTTTTCTTTCTCCTAGTTGCATTATGGATAAAGGAGAATTTATTTTAAGTAAAAAATCCCTTTAATAAAAAAAATCTATTTTAATTTATAGGTAAACAAATAGCATTTTTTAAAGCATGGACTGTTCAAGATAATTTTTAACACATTCACAGCCATATCTATGCTGTAAGTACCCTTAGGCAGAAGTAAATTAGGTGTTTGATGGGTTTTCTAATGGCTTTGTACGTGCTCTGTGATATCACTTCTGCTTTCCATAATATCCACCCCACAAACATACGGCTAGATTACGAGTTGTGCGGTTACGAGTTGTGCAGTTACGCTGCTTTTTTATGCCCGCTGCTATTACGAGTCTTGAAGGTTTAGGGTCACCGCACACTTCTTTGGCCTTACCACAAAACGACTTACGTAAACTTCGTAAAGTCTTTTTTCTATGGGACTTCCATAGCGCCGGTATTATGAGTCTGTCCTGGAAGGCCAAAAAGTGAGCGGTACACCCTACCCTGTCAAGATCCCTAACGCATTTAAAAGTCAGTAGTTAAGAGTTTTATGGTACAACGCTGTAACATAAAACTCATAACTAAAGTGCTAAAAAGTACACTAACACCCATAAACTACCTATTAACCCCTAAACTGAGGCCCTCCCACATCACAAACACTATAATAAAATTTTTAACCCCTAATCTGCCGCTCTGGAAACCGCCAACACCTACATTATATTTATGAACCCCTAATCTGCTGCCCCCAACATCGCCAACACCTACATTATATTTATTAACCCCTAATCTGCTGCCCCCGTCACCGCCACTATAATAAACATATTAACCCCTAAACCGCCGCACTCCTGCCTCAAAAACATTAGTTAAATATTATTAACCCCTAATCTGCCGGCCCTAACATCGCCGCCACCTACCTAAATTTATTAACCCCTAATCTGCCGCCCCCAACGTCGCCGCCACTATATTAAAGTTATTAACCCCTAAACCTAAGTCTAACCCTAAACCTAACACCCACTAACTTAAATATAATTTAAATAAATCTAAATAAATATTCCTATCATTAAAGGACCAGTCAACACTGTAGATTTGCATAATCAACAAATGCAAGATAACAAGACAATGCAATGCACTTAGTCTGAACTTCAAATGAGTAGTAGATTTTTTTTCTGACAATTTTAAAAGTTATGTCCACTCCCCCTGTACCATGTGACAGCCATAAGCCAATCACAAATGCATACACCTACCATGTGACAGCAATCAGCCATTCACAAATGCATACACACTTATTCTTGCACATGCTCAGTAGGAGCTGGTGACTCAAAACGTTTAAATATAAAAAGACTGTGCACATTTTGTTAATGGAAGTAAATTAGAAAGTTGTTTAAAATTGCATGCTCTATCTGAATAATGAAAGTTTAATTTTGATTGAGTGTCCCTTTAACTAAATAAGTCCTATTTAAAACTAAATACTTACCTATAAAATAAACCCTAAGCTAGCTACAATATAACTAATAGTTACATTGTAGCTAGCTTAGGGTTTATTTTTATTTTACAGGCAAGTTTGTATTTATTTTAACTAGGTAGAATAGTTATTAAATAGTTATTAACTATTTAATAACTACCTAGTTAAAATAAAGACAAATTTACCTGTAAAATAAAACCTAACCTAAGTTACACTAACACCTAACACTACAATATAATTAAATAAATTAACTAAATTAAATACAATTACCTAAATTAAATTAAATTAGCTAAAGTACAAAAACCCCCCCACTAAATTAGAGAAAATAATAAACAAATTACAGAAATTTAAACTAATTACACCTAAAAAAGCCCCCCCCCCAAAATAAAAAAAAAAAACCTAGCCTAAACTAAACTACCAATAGCCCTTAAAAGGGCCTTTTGCGGGGCATTGCCCCAAAGTAATCAGCTCTTTTACCTGTAAAAAAAAAATACAAACAACCCCCCCAACAGTAAAACACATGACCCACACAACCAACCCCCCAAATAAAATACTATCTAAAAAAACTAAGCTCCCCATTGCCCTTAAAAGGGCAGTTAGCTCTTTTGCCGCCCAAACCCTAACCTAAAAATAAAACACTAACCCCCTGAAGATCGACTTACTG
This sequence comes from Bombina bombina, assembly GCF_027579735.1. Taxonomy (NCBI): domain Eukaryota; kingdom Metazoa; phylum Chordata; class Amphibia; order Anura; family Bombinatoridae; genus Bombina; species Bombina bombina. The sequence goes on along the minus strand of NC_069501.1, from coordinate 536,249,642 downwards.
GGAGACGTCTTCATCCAAGCCAGGCCGAAGTCCTCAACGAAGCCAGGAGAAGTCTTCATCCAAGCGGGACGAAGTGGTCCTCCAGACGGGCAGAAGTCTTCATCCAGATGGCATCTTCTATCTTCATCCATCCGGCGAGGAGCGGGTCCATCTTCAAGACATCCGACGCGGAGCATCCTCTTCATCCGGAGTCTTCTTACTGAATGAAGGTACCTTTAAGTGATGTTATCCAAGATGGCGTCCCTTAGATTCCGATTGGCTGATATTATTCTATCAGACAATCAGAATTAGGGTAGAAAATATCCTATTGGCTGATGCAATCAGCCAATAGGATTGAAGTTCAATCCTATTGGCTGATCCAATCAGCCAATAGGATTGAGCTTGCATTCTATTGGCTGTTCCGATCAGCCAATAGAATGCGAGCTCAATCCTATTGGCTGATTGCATCAGCCAATAGGATTTTTTCTACCTTAATTCCGATTGGCTGATAGAATTCTATCAGCCAATCGGAATTGAAGGGACGCCATCTTGGATGACGTCACTTAAAGGAACCTTCATTCAGTCGTCGGCCATCGGATGAAGAGGATGCTCCGCGTCGGATGTCTTGAAGATGGACCCGCTCCGCGCCGGATGGATGAAGATAGAAGATGCCGTCTGGATGAAGACTTCTGCCCATCTGGAGGACCTCTTCTGTCTGGCTTGGATGAAGACTTCTGCCCATCTGGAGGACCACTTCTTCCCGGTTGGGTGAAGACGTCTCACGGTAGGGTGATCTTCAAGGGGTTAGTGTTAGGTTTTTTTAAGGGGGGATTGGTGGGTTTTAGAGTAGGGTTGATTGTGTGGGTGGTGGGTTTTAATGTTGGGGGGGGTATTTGTACTTTTTTTTACAGGTAAAAGAGCTTATTACTTTGGGGCAATTACCCGCAAAAGGCCCTTTTTAATGGCTATTTGTAATTTAGTGTAGGGTAGGGCTTATTTTTATTTTGGGGGGGCTTTTTTATTTTGTTAGGGGGATTAGAGTAGGTGTAATTAGTTTAAAAATATTGTAATTATTTTCTGTAATTTAGTGGGGGGGTTTTGTACTTTAGATAATTTTTTTAAATTGTAATTAATTGTATTTAGTTTAATTTATTTATTTAATTATAGTGTAGTGTTAGGTGTAATTGTAACTTAGGTTAGGTTTTATTTTACAGGTAAATTTGTCTTTATTTTAACTAGGTAGTTATTAAATAGTTAATAACTAATAACTATTGTACCTAGTTAAAATAAATACAAAGTTGCCTGTGAAATAAAAATAAGACCTAAGCTAGCTGCAATGTAACTATTAGTTATAGTGTAGCTATTTTAGGGTTTATTTTATAGGTAAGTATTTAGTTTAAAATAGGAATTATTTAGGTAATTGTAGTAATTTTATTTAGATGTATTAAAATTATATTTCAGTTAGGGGGGTTAGGGTTAGACTTAGGTTTTGGAGTTAATATGTTTATTATAGTGGCGGCGACGTTGTGGGTGGCAGATTAGGGGTTAATAAATGTAGTTAGGTTGCGGTGACAGATTAGGGGTTAATAAATATAATGTAGGGTTCGGCACGTTTTACCAGCTCAACGCTAACGTAAGCAGCGCTGGTATTGAGGTGAGATGTGGAGCTAAATTTTGCTCTTCGCTCACTTTTTTGTGGTTAACGCCGGGTTTCTAAAAACCTGTAATATCAGCGTTGTCTGCAAGTGAGCGGTGAGCTTAAACTGCTCGTTAGCACCGCACCCCTGTTAACGCAAAACTTGTAATCTAGGTGAATGTTTCTTTATTCTCTTAGGCCTAGATTTAGAGTTTGGCGGTAGCCGTGAAAACCAGCGTAAGAGGCTCCTAACGCTGGTTTTAGGCTACCGCCGGTATTTGGAGTCAGTCAGGTAAGGGTCTAACGCTCACTTTTCAGCCGCGACTTTTCCATACCGCAGATCCCCTTACGTCAATTGCGTATCCTATCTTTTCAATGGGATCTTTCTAACTCCAGTATTTAGAGTCGTGGCTGAAGTGAGCGTTAGAATTCTAACGACAAAACTCCAGCCGCAGAAAAAAGTCAGTAGTTAAGAGCTTTCTGGGCTAACGCCGGTTCATAAAGCTCTTAACTACTGTGCTCTAAAGTACACTAACACCCATAAACTACCTATGTACCCCTAAACCGAGCCCCCCCCCACATCGCCGACACTCGATTAAATTTTTTTAACCCCTAATCTTCCGACCGCCACCTACGTTATCCTTATGTACCCCTAATCTGCTGCCCCTAACACCGCCGACCCCTATATTATATTTATTAACCCCTAAACTGCCCCCCACAATGTCGCCGCCAGCTACCTACACTTATTAACCCCTAATCTGCCGTCCGCAAGCCGCCGCCAGCTACATTATAGCTATGTACCCCTAATCTGCTGCCCCTAACACCGCCGACCCCTATATTATATTTATTAACCCCTAACCTGCCCCCTCAACGTCGCCTCCACCTGCCTACACTTATTAACCCCTAATCTGCCGAGCGGATCTCACCGCTACTATAATAAAGTTATTAACCCCTAATCCGCCTCACTCCCGCCTCAATAACCCTATAATAAATAGTATTAACTCCTAATCTGCCCTCCCTAACATCGCCGACACCTAACTTCAAGTATTAACCCCTAATCTGCTGATCGGAGCTCACTGCTACTCAGATTGAGCTTGCATTCTATTGGCTGATCGGAACAGCCAATAGAATGCGAGCTCAATCTGATTGGCTGATTGGATCAGCCAATCTGATTGAACTTGATTCTGATTGGCTGATTCCATCAGCCAATCAGAATATTCCTACCTTAATTCCAATTGGCTGATAGAATCCTATCAGCCAATCGGAATTCGAGGGACGCCATCTTGGATGACGTCATTTAAAGGAACCGTCATTCGTCGTCTAGTCGTCGGTTGAAGAGGATGTTCCGCGTCGGCTTGGAAGAAGATGGTTCCGCTCCGCTCCAGAAGAAAGAAGATTGAAGATGCGGCTTGATAGAAGACTTCATCCAGATGATGGACTTCCGACTTCAGCCCGAGGATGGATTTCTTCAGTCGCCGCTTGGATCCAGACTTCAGCCCGAGGATGGACGTCACTCTTCAGCCTCCCGCTTGGGCTTGGATCAACACTTCCGAGGCTTGGATCAAGACTTCCGAGGACGGATCAGTGAACCTGGCAGGGTGAAGATAAGGTAGGAAGATCTTCAGGGGCTTAGTGTTAGGTTTATTTAAGGGGGGTTTGGGTTAGATTAGGGGTATGTGGGTGGTGGGTTGTAATGTTGGGGGGGGGGTATTGTATGTGTTTTTTTTACAGGCAAAAGAGCTGAATTTCTTGGGGCATGCCCCGCAAAGGGCCCTGGTAAGGTAAAAGAGCTTTGAACTTTTGTAATTTAGAATAGGGTAGGGCATTTTTTATTTTGGGGGGCTTTGTTATTTTATTAGAGGGCTTAGAGTAGGTGTAATTAGTTTAAAATTGTTGTAATATTTTTCTTGTTTGTAAATATTTTTTTATTTTTTGTAACTTAGTTCTTTTTTATTTTTTGTACTTTAGTTAGTTTATTTCATTGTATTTATTTGTAGATATTGTATTTAAATAATTTATTGATAGTGTAGTGTTAGGTTTAATTGTAGGTAATTGTTGGTATTTTATTTATTAATTTATTAATAGTGTAGTGTTAGGTTTAATTGTAACTTAGGTTAGGATTTATTTTACAGGTAATTTTGTAATTATTTTAACAATTTTAGCTATTAAATAGTTCTTAACTATTTAATAGCTATTGTACCTGGTTAAAATAAATACAAAGTTACCTGTAAAATAAATATAAATCCTAAAATAGCTATAATATAATTATAATTTATATTGTAGCTATATTAGGATTTATTTTACAGGTAAGTATTTAGCTTTAAATAGGAATAATTTATTTAATAAGAGTTAATTAATTTCGTTAGATTTAAATTATATTTAACTTAGGGGGGTGTTAGTGTTAGGGTTAGACTTAGCTTTAGGGGTTAATACATTTATTAGAATAGCAGTGAGCTCCAGTCGGCAGATTAGGGGTTAATGTTTGAAGTTAGGTTTCGGCGATGTTAGGGAGGGCAGATTAGGGGTTAATACTATTTATTATAGGGTTATTGAGGCGGGAGTGAGGCGGATTAGGGTTTAATAACTTTATTATAATAGCGGTGCGGTCTGGTCGGCAGATTAGGGGTTAATAAGTGTAGGCAGGTGGAGGCGACGTTATGGGGGGCAGATTAGGGGTTAATAAATATAATATAGGGGCCGGCGGTGTTAGGGGTAGCAGATTTGGGGTACATAGGGATAATGTAAGTAGCGGCGGTTTACAGAGCGGCAGATTAGGGGTTAAAAATAATATGCAGGGGTCAGCGATAGCGGGGGCGGCAGAATAGGGGTTAATAAGTGTAAAGTTAGGGGTATTTAGACTCGGGGTACATGTTAGGGTGTTAGGTGCAGACGTAGGAAGTGTTTCCCCATAGACAACAATGGGGCTGCGTTAGGAGCTGAACGCGGCTTTTTTTGCAGGTGTTAGGTTTTTTTTCAGCTCAAACAGCCCCATTGTTTTCTATGGGGGAATCGTGCACGAGCACGTTTATGAGGCTGGCCGCGTCCGTAAGCAACTCTGGTATTGAGAGTTGAAGTTGCGTTAAATATGCTCTACGCTCCTTTTTTGGAGCCTAACGCAGCCATTCTGTGGACTCTCAATACCAGAGTTATTTAAAAGGTGCGGCCAGAAAAAAGCCAGCGTTAGCTACGCGGGTCGTTACCGACAAAACTCTAAATCTAGCCGTTAATATCTTTATTTGAATGTAAACTTAGGAGCCGGATCATTTTTGGTTCAGCACCTGCGTAGCACTTGCTGATTGGTGGCTACATTTAGACACCAATCAGAAAGTGCTACCCATGTTCTGAACCAAAAATGGGCCGGCTCCTATGCTTACATTTTTTTTTAAATAAAGACACCAAGAAAAATAAGAAAAATTGATTATAGAAGTAAATTAGAAAGTTGCTTAAAATTGCATGCTCTATCCGAATAATGAAAGTTTAATTTTGACTTGACTATTCCTTTAACTTATTTATTATTATTTTTATTACTGTTATAGTTTTGGCTATAGTCTAAACAATAATGAACTATTTACTTCAGATTTTCATATATTTTATAAGTATTTGCATATCAAAGGTTTAACATACAATTTTCAGTCGAATATAAACTACATCTCTCCATAGAAGACAAAATTATTGACATTAAGGGACAGATTACGAGTGTAGAGCAAAATATTGCTTATGCAAGGGCAATACTTCAACCAATCAGTAATACCAGCGCACGCAAATGTGCGCTGGTATTACAAGTTAGGTGCACTGCGAAGGCGACCTTGTGTTCACATTGCAGGGAAGCTTTGCACTTATGAGAGCGTGCTTCCATAGGCTCCAATGGGAGCCTCGTTCTCATGCCGTGAGACACAGCAGAGAACCAAGCGCAGCAAAGGGGGTAAGTCGCACATACCGATAAATTTATGTGTTTATATATGTGTATACATATATACTTATAGAGAACACACAGTCCTCATAGACCGCAATGTAAAGGCACTTTTCAGTGACGTTTTTTCTTCCCAACACCCCACACCCAAACACTTAAACCCCTAAAAAGTTTTTTAAACAAAGATAAAGATGCTACATTTTGTTTTAATTTAAAAAGGTACCTCACACTTTATTTTGGAGGCAATTGGGAGATATTTTTAAAATTAACCAGAGGTCTGACCTCTGATTAATTTTCGGAGCGCTAATTGCTACCGTGAGCTTGCGGTAACAATAACTAGCCACTTGTAATTGCTGGTTATTTATCGTGTGATCGTAAACGTGCACATTTTCCTTTTTACGGACGCGCAATAAATTAGCGCTCCACTTGTAATCTAGCCCTCAATGTTTATTCATAAATGCTCCATGTGTTATGTATATTTGTTCCTGTAGTCTGTAAACACACACAAAAAAGAGAAGATCTTTAATATATTATTATTATTATTATCGGTTATTTGTAGAGCGCCAACCGTTAATATAGAATATACAGAGTATATTTCTGTTCACTCTGGAAAGGAAGGAGTTGATCAGTCCCCATTATAAAGTGACCTGCGGTTAGGATACATGCACATTACAGTGAGTTTTCCCAAGAGATGTGACTGACAAGCTAAGGCATCATCTTGATAACAAAACACTGCCTTGCCCATCATTATTTGAGGAATAATAACGCCTCTTCCCTGTAATGACATTGTCTTGGCATCCTAATGGGTTTTTCTGGGGGGCGTTTTAAGCCTGAAACCAAAAAAACTTTCCGAGACTGGAAGTCCTGTGATTAGGTCCTGTCAGTGAAGAGAATCTCTCTGGGGCTTGAGAACTGCTGCAGGAGTTCTGAAGACAAAGCAGCAGAATGTTCTTATAATAAGGCAAACATGAGAAAATTGATGGCAATAATCATAAAATATATAGGGGTATACATTATTTTAGAGTTTCTTCATCTTTTCAGTTGCAAGAGACATTCCTAACCACAATGTTTAGATACAAATTTAGAGGCTGCAATTCTTTTGGAATGCTAAAATGACACATATTATGAATATTGAAATCAATATCAATCAGTAATATTTCACATTGGCATTTAATCTGGAACCTTTTTAGGGGGGCTTTTCTTTATTTTTATTTTTTTACAGATATACACTTTACCTGGGACATTTCACTATGACAGTTATCTGGCACAATCCCTGTAGCACACTTTCCTGACGTAGTTCATTATTTGTGATTTATATACAATCCACTGTAGATTAATTTGCATCAGGGTAAGAGTAGAAAAAAAAAAAAAAGATTGTAAGCTCTGAAGTATCTTTTTCCTCTTGCCCGTTTATGCTTGAGGTTGAGGAACAAGATAGTTTGTGCCTTACATAAATATTTTTGTAAGCATATTTTACTACTTTATACATATCTAAAAAAATGTTCCATAATGCCTGATATATGCGTCTCCTGTTTTACCTGATTTCCACTTTTTGAAAATTCCTAGATGACTTCTCACTATTTAAATTGCTTCCAATTTAGCGGTGGATGTGTCACAGAGTAAGGAAAAATATAATGTGTAAAAATAAATAGGGGAGTTACAAAGTTACAAGGGCATCAAGAGATGCTGTGATATACCCTCGAATGCAGAGGTGATTTTAACCTGTCTCTTTAAGTCTCAAAATATTTTGTACAGGCCTCTCCAGCAAGCAAGGAGTTGATAAGAGAGGATATATGCATCTTACCCCAGGAAGAAAAAAAAAAAGAAAGAAAAACAGCATAATAATTAAAAGATGCCTCGAAACCGTCTTGGAAAAGCATAAATTGTGAAGATGAAAGAAAATGATTAAAATAATTAAATACTTGGAGTTGACATGCAGAGGCAGCCTCTCGCCAACGGACATTTGTCGGTAATTAGTTAATTAATCCTAACACAAATTATGAGCCATGGCGAACCAGTGAGGCTGAACGGAGCCGGCTGTTCAGAATTAAAACTTAGGGAGGAAAGAGAAAAACAGAGAGAAAAAGAGCAAAAAAAAAAAAGAGACAGTAAGTTACAGTGAAGGCCCCAAAGGTTACAAGAAAGAGAGGGACCCAAACATATGGAAACAAGTGACTGCAAGCATGGGAGAGAGGTCCAGCATATTTGAATGAGAGGACCAGGAAATGAGATGAAGAGGAAGGGACTGTGGAAATTAGAGAACAGACAAAAGAGACTTGCATGGGAACATAAAACAATTAATGATGAAAACATGAGAGAAATGATAACTGACATAGGGTCTGATTATCTAAAGCTCTTCGCTCTGGCGAGATTATCTAACAAGCCTCTTCAGTACCGTGGGGTCCCTCAAAGATTTTTAGAAAGGCAAATTTTAGCTTGAGAGACTTTTATTTTACTATGCTGAGTGCTGGATGTGAAATAAAGACACATATGTAGCAATATAATTAGAAGAAGAGAGAGAGAGAGAGAGAGAGAGAGAGGGGGGGGGGAGGGGGGACACAGAGAGAGAGAGACAGAGAGAAAGAGAGAGAGATAGAGAGAGAGAGAGAGAGGGAAAGAGAGAGAGAGAGAGAGGGAGAGCGAGAGAGAGAGAGAGAGAGCGAGATAGAGAGAGAGAGAGAGACATAGAGAGGGAGGAGGAGAGAGAGAGAAAAGAATAAAATGGAGAAAAATAGATAGAAAGACAAGTAAAGAGGAAGAGAGTGCTAAAGAGAAACAAAAGGGAGTGAGAGAAAGTGAAAGATAGAGAAAGAAAATCAAAAGAGAAAAAACTTTTTATGGCAAAAAAAGCCTTTCAAAAGTGTATACATTCATGATAAGGTAGTAACTTTCACTGAAGGCAGACATTCTCAATGGGAAGCAGTCAGTCTCATTAAAGACAGTCACTGTTATTGAACCCAGCTTGTATAATTGGACATCTGGATATTCAGTGAGGACACTTGTAGAATGGGCAGACAATGCCAATGGAAGGCAGTCCCTCTCACTGCAGGTAGACAATCATATCGGATGGCAGACACACTCATGGGAAGGCAACCTTCTTAAATAAAAGTAGTCTCACTTACTGGAATAAAGCTGATCTAACATAAGACAGACCCTTAAGGCACCAAAAGGAATATTTTCTTAAAATAATGCAGTTTCATTCCCTATGAACACCTTAATGTTGGGGTAGTGAATCTTTAGATGGCATTGGAAAACTTCTGCTGGCATGCAGCACTTCACCTGGGCTAACGTCACACTCCCCGCCACTGGCACAATACTTCTTATGTATATGTCTAATACAATCATATAATCTGTAAATATAAAGAATAGGCTCTTGGAGTTTTGAACTCAGTATATGTTGCTAACTGCATAATTGTTTTCAGTATTCTTCTAAAGCATCTCTTGCAGAATAGTTTTATTGGACTGATCTACCATCCTTTCCTCATCATTACTCAGACACATGTTGTTTAGCATTGCGCACACACGTGTGTCACTGTTGCGTGTGCTATGTGCTTTGACCTTCACAGCACTGGAGGAGGGTTCCTTCTACCCGCCCTGGGCCTAGCGCTGTCACTGAAACGTCTGTCTGTCTCAATCATTTCAGGCTCGGTGACAGGAGACAGAGCATTTTGCTGGAAAGGGATGAGCTGAAAAAATCTGTCACAAGGAATCTGTCTCATGTCTGCACTTCAGTATTTGCAATGGGTCATCTTCACCACCTGACCCCAGAACCACACAGTACAGAATCACCAATATCAGTCACTACATCAAAAATGTTTGTTTAACCTATTCTAGAGTTCTATCTGCTTGTTTAATACAGAAACTGCAAAGGATTCTGGTAGAATTGGACAGATTGCTTAAAGTTTGCATCTCCATTATCTGTTGAAGAATCTCCATTAACTGTTGAAGAAAATATTTATGAGGCTTGAAATGCGTTATAAACAATGATGTATATATTTTAGAATCACCAAATCTGTTCTGCAGTGTTGTACACGTATGTAATAAAAATAAATAAAACTATTTGCAGGTGCTAATCTGAGAGTGCAATCAGCCACTGATTAGTAAGTCACACTGTTATGTGATCGTTTGATTGGCAGGTGTACTAATCAGCTCCCTGTTTAAGTGATGGTAAACGTTCCCCTTTGTATAAACAGGTCCGGAATGTTAGCAACATTTTAGATGGAGTTTAATTCAGCAGTTGTAATGAAGATGCGCTATAACTTACTTTTTTTAATGTAGAACTTGCACTGAAAATAAAATACCCTGCGCTATGGCTGCTCACTTCAAAACATTTTTTTTTTTTTGTGAGCTAACGGTTTGAACTGTTCTCTAATCGGTGCTCTAGCTACAGAAAAAAAATGTGCAAGTGCCATATTTAGCTCTGAATATTATGGCTTTTATAATACTCTGAACTGAGAAAGAGCACTGCAGACTTATCAAGGCTAACCCTGCTACATATATTTCACGGATAATAGCTGCAAAATAAAGCGCTTTACACTAAAATAAAACATACATACTCAAGTCCATACTGGCCCCCTTATTTAAATAAAGCAAGTAGTGGATGGAGTTTGGCAGTTGTAAAACAATTATAGCAAACAAAATTTTAATCTGTTTAAAAAAAAAAAAAGTTTAGACGTAACTATTATCTTTTCTATAGCAAGACAACAAAAATGCCTTGCCATAACAATGTGTTAACTATCCCTATAGGAGTGTACTGCAACGTATGTTGCATACTAGCATCATTCAAAAGGACTGCATATATCACCCACAATTCTTCACACAGTATTATTATTATATTAGATCTACAGCAAAAGAAGGAAATTCACTCTGAGTCTATGGGAGAAAGTGAATAGAAGAGGAAAGGGAAGGTGTAAAAAAGTGCTTGTGTTTTGAAAGGGAGGCAGAAGTGATGATTGGGCTGCAGGGGAAGCACCTGAGATCAGCATATAAACCATGAGATCCCAGATACCCACTACTGGAGTCAATGGCTGCACCCCTTTAAATTCTTTATTATCCTAAATCAGTAGACTCAATGACTTGACATAAATATTGCACTGACTCAACTCGAGTCGCAAATTGTAAGATGATCTCAATGCTTAGAGGACCGTCATACTATCGTCTAAAGCAGATTCACTCAAATATAATGGAGTGCTTCAGTAATCCAGATTTGCTTCTCTCTGGATTTAATTTACTCAAGAGATAAACTCATAAGAATGTAAAGAACTAGTGAAACTGTATTCTCTATCTGAATAATGAAAGAAAAATTTGGGGTTTCATCATGGCCCTTTAAAGTTGGCTCCCATAATTGAGACTCGACTTGAGACTTGACTTTAAAGTATCTTGCAAGGACTTGAGACTTGATTTGAGACTTGAAGGTAGAGACTTGACTTGAGACTCAGGGGCCAATTTACCATGTGCGAGCGGATGTCCACCGCACATCGATAAATGCCGAAAGCATACGCTGTCGGCATTTATGATTGCACAAGCAGTTCTAGTGAACTGCTTGGGCAATGCCGCGCTGCAGATTCGCGGACAATCGGCCGCTAGCAGGGGTGTCAATCAGCCCTATCGTATAGGATCGGGCGGATTGAAGACTGTTGCTTCATAACTACTGTTTCCGGCAAGCCTAAAGGCTCGCACGGAAACAGGGGCATCACGCTCCATTCGGAGCCTGATAATTCGGTCCCTTGGGGTAAAATACTTGAATACATCACTGTCCTGAATCATTAAAGGTGCCAGCTTCACTAAAGAGACATTATAAAGAAACAGAGAAAAATGAGAGCTACTGTGATGCATATTGTATGTGTGAAGAGAAGGAAAAGGGTAATTTTTATAAAATAAAGGCAGAAATAGAAGCAGAATATGAGGTCCTGTTTAGAACCACCCCTGTTACGGTGCAGTCATAGGGGTCTATTTATCAAAGCGTCAACTAAAAATACGCTTGAATACTGCGTCGTATTTGTTGCGAGATTGATCCGCCGTAGTAATCAAAGAATCAAGATCGGCAAATGTTGAAATTTGAGACGTAATATACGATCCGGCAATCTCAATCCGACTCAGATCGATGCTTACGTCATTACAGATGTTTCAAATTCAGATTCGACTCTATTTGAACCTGTTCCAAATTTATCAAACATTTAACAGGTACGTTCGAGTCCATTCCGACGCAGCGTACCTAGTTTTCAATCCGCCACCCTTCAGGTCGCGGATGCCATAGAAGTCAATGAGAGTCTGAAAACACAGAAAGCTTATGTTCGATGCTGCAAGAGAATGAAGTACATTACATAATAAAAATAAATTAGAAACTCTATTAAAATTGTATACCCTTTCTAAATCAAACAATATTATTGCTCCACATTTGGTGCACTAATAGATATAGGGATAAAAATTAAAAATACACTACTACTTATGGATTATGCTACAAATTTGTCTCTCATTACAAAGCAAGGGGACAATATTATTTCTACAAATTTGTTGAAAAGTTTTGCCCCAAACTTGTTGCACTAATAGATATAGAGATAAAAATGAAATAAATACACATAATATAGCTAACTACCTTTTTATTTATTTTTGAAAAATCTATGTGCACCATGTTTAAGCCATGTAATACAAGTCCCACTCTCCACTTCGCACCAATTTTGACGCAACACTTTTCGTACCAATTATGACGCAAACTCCTAAACAACCCACACACTAGTGAATTTTTCATCCACTTTTGATTGGAATATGCATAATCACATGATTTAGGACATCAGCCAATCTGATTCAAATATACATTTTAAACTATCACTAACGAATCAAATTACTCGATACTTGTGTCATTGTTCACTCATCAGAACTTGTAAGTGCCATTTGTTACATTGTGAATTATACTTTGAAAGTATGTATATGTGAATTTAGAATTAAAGATAAACATTGATGCTGACATTAGGACACACAGTGTAATATTTTAGACAAGGATTTTAAAATTTGAATTGATGTTTGATTCAATAGAATCTTAAGATGATAGTTAAAAGGGATAGCCCACCTAACATTGAACTGTCATGATTCAGATACAGCAGAAATTAAAATCACATTTTTACTGTCATGCAATTTTCAGTGTATTTTTTCCTTCTCTTGAATTCCTTTTTCAGTAAGAAATGTAATCTTATATCCCAGCCCATTTTATAACACCTGTGAAGGGGTGGTTTTTAAAACTAGATTGCAATCAGGAGGGGTTACACAGGTACAGAGAGAAAACTGGCCCAGCTCTTAAAATATCAATTGATTGCAAATAAATACATATGATACCCTGATTACATGATATATTTGGCAATTATTCCTGCTCAGAATAAGACAACATTGTTTAGAACAAAAAAAGAAATTTAGGGAAAAGTAAATATGTTTGGAAAAGATTTCTGACATAACGCACACACACACACACACACATATATATATACACACACAAGTATGTGCAAAGATATATGTACAAATTCTAGCATTAATAATCATTTATAAAAAAAATATGAGATAAAAGCATATCATGACTTCTAGAAATACAAATACACATTAATTTATGTGAAAGTATTATATAACAGATTTTTTTGTATAACAAATAAATATAAAAATAACTTTATATGAGATATTGTTTGTTGAGGTATAAATGTAGCTATCTCTTGGACATTAACAGTTGAAAAATAAAAGATTAGCTTTAGAGAAATGTACTTGTTCATGGACAGTAATGAAATGGTATAAATAAGGTTTGGAAAAACCAGAATAACTGCAACATCGATGACTGTTAGTTAACAACAGTCCGATGCTCTTCTCAACGTACTTGAAACGCGTGTTTTTGATGGATTTTTTGATAAATAGGTGGATCGTATTCAGATCCGCGTCCTCGATGTCTGGTGAGCGTATTGATGCCGGTGAATGCAATGAGATTGACGCTTTGATAAATAGACTCCATAGTATGGAATAATTACGTTCTCCCTGTTAAAGTATTTAAAAGGACATGAAAGTGCAAAAATTTAAATGCTGTAAAGTGTTTAGCGGCTGTTTTTCAACATCAGCTGCCTTTTTCAAAATAGGAGCCATTGTAATTAAAACAATAACACCATTTTTACATTGTAAAAAAATTAAGGACAGTGACAGTGGATACAATCGGGATGGTTCACACCCCCTGCTAGCGGCAGATTGGCCGCGAATGTGCAGGGGGCGGCATTGCACAAGCATTTAATCAGAAATGCTTGTGCAATGATACGGTGTCTGCATTTAGCAATGTCGGGCGGACATGATTCGCTACAGCAACAATACTCAGGTAGGCTGTTGCGTTTAAACAATGCTCAATTGGTACTAAGGGGCCTAAAGTGTGCAAAAAAAATATCCCCCACACCATTACACCACCACCACCAGCCTGAGCCCTTGATACAAGGCAGGATGGATCCATGCTTTCATGTTGTTTACGCCAAATTCTGACCCTACCATCTGAATGTCACAGCTGAATTCGAGATTTATCAGACCAGGCAACGTTTTTCCAATCTTCTATTGTCCAATTTTGGTGAGCCTGTGCGAATTGTAGCCTCAGTTTCCTGTTTTTAGCTGACAGGAGTGGCACCCGCTGTGGTCTTCTGCTGCTGTAGCCCATCTGCTTCAAGGTTTGACGTGTTGTGCGTTCAGAGATGGTATTCTGCATACCTTGGTTGTAACGAGTGCTTATTAGAGTTACTGAGTGTATATATATATATATATCCTATATCAGAAAAGGCCAAGTATGTTTGTCCGATGCAGTCATGCGCAGTAGAGACTACGCGAGGACAAACATACCTGGCCTTAACCGCATGCGCGAGATAGCTTCAGGGAAGTTCCAGCACTCTCAGCTGTTAAGTTACAGCTGAGAGCTGGAGCTCCTAAAGCTCCAGGCATCTGCCGCATATAGAGCCAGAGCGCAATGGTTTTTCACCTCCATATGAGGGCAGATGCCTAATCATTACAGAAATAAAAAGAGAGAAGCGCTCAACCTGGGAACGAACAATAGCATAATAGCCTGTTCTATGGCTAGTTACCACCCTAGAAGCAGCCTCTTTTTGCTCAATATGTGCCTTTCACAGAGAAGAAATTTCCTGTAGCATATCAGTCTGATCCTGACTTCACAGTACAGTCCAGCACCGAAATACCAGGCAATCCCTCTCTGAACGAGAGAAACGGCAAAACCCCAGATGTACATTTCGGCCTATTGTGGGCCTCGTCAGTGAGGTGCAGCTATATCCCTCTAGGCACACTGAGCAACGGGTCCACGTCTGGATTCCCGCATCACACTTAGGGAGACTTCCCTAAGTGTCATAATTTGCATAAATAAAAAGAGAGAAGCGCTCAACCTGGGAACGAACAATAGCATAATAGCCTGTTCTATGGCTAGTTACCACCCTAGAAGCAGCCTCTTTTTGCTCAATATGTGCCTTTCACAGAGAAGAAATTTCCTGTAGCATATCAGTCTGATCCTGACTTCACAGTACAGTCCAGCACCGAAATACCAGGCAATCCCTCTCTGAACGAGAGAAACGGCAAAACCCCAGATGTACATTTCGGCCTATTGTGGGCCTCGTCAGTGAGGTGCAGCTATATCCCTCTAGGCACACTGAGCAACGGGTCCACGTCTGGATTCCCGCATCACACTTAGGGAGACTTCCCTAAGTGTCATAATTTGCATAAATAAAAAGAGAGAAGCGCTCAACCTGGGAACGAACAATAGCATAATAGCTTGTTCTATGGCTAGTTACCACTCTAGAAGCAGCCTCTTTTTGCTCAATATGTGCCGTTCACAGAGAAGAACTTTCCTGTAGCATATCAGTCTGATCCTGACTTCACAGTACAGTCCAGCACCGAAATACCAGGCAATCCCTCTCTGAACGAGAGAAACGGCAAAATCCCAGACGTACGTTTCGGCCTATTGTGGGCCTCGTCAGTGAGGTGCAGCCATATCCCTCTAGGCACACTGAGCAACGGGTCCACGTCTGGATTCCCGCAGGCAAAAGGCACATGTTGAGCAAAAAACAGAATTTATGCTTACCTGATAAATTACTTTCTCCAACGGTGTGTCCGGTCCACGGCGTCATCCTTACTTGTGGGATATTCTCCTCCCCAACAGGAAATGGCAAAGAGCCCAGCAAAGCTGGCCATATAGTCCCTCCTAGGCTCCGCCTACCCCAGTCATTCGACCGACGGACAGGAGGAAATATATATAGGAGAAACCATATGGTAACGTGGTGACTGTAGTTAGAGAAAATAATTCATCAGACCTGATTAAAAAACCAGGGCGGGCCGTGGACCGGACACACCGTTGGAGAAAGTAATTTATCAGGTAAGCATAAATTCTGTTTTCTCCAACATAGGTGTGTCCGGTCCACGGCGTCATCCTTACTTGTGGGAACCAATACCAAAGCTTTAGGACACGGATGAAGGGAGGGAGCAAATCAGGTCACCCAAACGGAAGGCACCACGGCTTGCAAAACCTTTCTCCCAAAAATAGCCTCCGAAGAAGCAAAAGTATATAATTTAAAAAAAATTTGGTCAACAGGAACCTCATTCTTGAAGGCCCATGTGGAAGCCACAGCCCTAGTGGAGTGAGCTGTGATACTTTCAGGAGGCTGCCGTCCGGCAGTCTCAAAAGCCAATCTGATGATGCTTTTAAACCAAAAGGAAAGAGAGGTAGAAGTTGCTTTTTTACCTCTCCTTTAACCAGAATAAACAACAAACAAAGAAGATGTTTGTCTAAAA
This sequence comes from Bombina bombina, assembly GCF_027579735.1. Taxonomy (NCBI): domain Eukaryota; kingdom Metazoa; phylum Chordata; class Amphibia; order Anura; family Bombinatoridae; genus Bombina; species Bombina bombina. The sequence goes on along the minus strand of NC_069501.1, from coordinate 536,233,326 downwards.
TCTTCAGTAGCCTCTAAATAGAATTTTAGAGCACGGACAACGTCCAAATTGTGTAACAAACGTTCCTTCTATGAAACTGGATTCGGACACAAAGAAGGTACAACTATCTCCTGGTTAATATTTTTGTTGGAAACAACCTTCGGAAGAAAACCAGGCTCAGTACGTAAAACCACCTTATCTGCATGGACCAGATAGGGCGGAGAACACTGCAGAGCAGATAACTCAGAAACTCTTCTAGCGGAAGAAATTGCAACCTAAAACAAAACTTTCCAAGATAATAACTTAATATCTACGGAATGTAAGGGTCCAAACGGAACCCCTTGAAGAACTGAAAGAACTAGATTAAGACTCCAGGGAAGAGTCAAAGGTCTGTAAACAGGCTTGATTCTAACCAGAGCCTGAACAAACGCTGAAACGTCTGGCACAGCTGCCAGCCTTTTGTGAAGTAAAACAGATAAAGCAGAGATCTGTACTTGCAGAAAATCCTTTCTACAAACCTTCTTGTAGAAAGGAAAGAATCTTAGGAATTTTTATCTTGTTCCATGGGAATCCTTTAGATTCACACCAACAGATATATTTTTTCCATATATTATGGTAAATTTTTCTAGTTACAGGCTTTCTAGCCTGAATAAGAGTATCTATTACAGAATCTGAAAACCCACGCTTTGATAAAATCAAGCGTTCAAACTCCAAGCAGTCAGTTGGAGGAAAACCAGATTCGGATGTTCGAATGGACCCTGAATAAGAAGGTCCTGTCTCAAAGGTAGCTTCCATGGTGGAGCCGATGACACATTCACCAGGTCTGCATACCAAGTCCTGCGTGGCCACACAGGAACTATCAAGATCACCGAAGCCCTCTCCAGATTGATCCTGGCTACCAGCCTGGGAATGAGAGGAAACGGTGGGAATACATAAGCTAGGTTGAAGATCCAAGGTGCTACTATTGTATCCAATAGAGTCGCCTTGGGATCCCTGGATTTGGACCCGTAACAAGGGACCTTGAAGTTCTGACGAGAGGCCATCAGAACCATGTCTGGAATGCCCCATAATTGAGTTATTTGGGCAAAGATTTCCAGATGGAGTTCCCACTCCCCCGGATGCTCCTCCATCACCAGGGAACTCCTTGTTTCCCCCTGATGGTTGATATATGTAACAGTCGTCATGATGTCTGATTGAAACCTTATGAATTTGGCCTTTGCTAGTCAAGGCCAAGCCTTGAGAGCATTGAATATCGCTCTCAGTTCCAGAATGTTTATCGGGAGAAGAGATTCTTCCCGAGACCATAGACCCTGAGCTTTCAGGGGTTCCCAGACCGCGCCCCAGCCCACCAGACTGGCGTCAGTCGTGACAATGACCTACTCTGGTCTGCGGAAGCTCATTCCCTGTGACAGGTTGTCCAGGGTCAGCCACCAACGGAGTGAATCTCTGGTTATTTGATCTACTTGTATCGTCGGAGACAAGTCTGTATAATCCCCATTCCACTGTCTGAGCATGCACAGGTGTAATGGTCTTAGATGAATTTGTGCAAAAGGAACTATGTCCCTTGCCGCAACCATCAAACCTATTACTTCCATGCACTGCGCTATGGAAGGAAGAAGAACAGAATGAAGTACCTGACAAGAGCTTAGAAGTTTTGATTTTCTGGCCTCTGTCAGAAAAACCTTCATTTCTAAGGAAACTATTATTGTTCCCAAGAAGGGAACTCTTGTTGACGGGGACAGAGAACTTTTTTCTATGTTCACTTTCCACCTGTGAGATCTGAGAAAAGCTAGGACAATGTCCGTATGAGCCCTTGCTTTTGACAGAGACGACACTTGAATCAGGATGTCGTCCAAGTAAGGTACTACTGCAATGCCCCTTGGTCTTAGCACCGCTAGAAGGGACCCTAGTACCTTTGTGAAAATCCTTGGAGCAGTGGCTAATCCGAATGGAAGTGCCACAAACTGGTAATGCTTGTCCAGAAAGGCGAACCTCAGGAACCAAAAATGTTCCTTGTGGATAGGAATACGTAGGTACGCATCCTTTAAGTCCACCGTGGTCATGAATTGACCTTCCTGGATGGTAGGAAGGATCGTTCGAATGGTTTCCATTTTGAACGATGAAACCCTTAGAAACTTGTTTAGAATCTTGAGATCTAAAATTGGTCTGAATGTTCCCTCTTTTTTGGGAATTATGAACAGGTTGGAGTAAAAACCCATCCCTTGTTCTCCTAATGGAACAGGATGAATCACTCCCATGCTTAACAGGTCTTCTACACAGTGTAAGAATGCCTGTTCGAAGATAATTGAGACCCGTGGAACCTTCCCCTTGGGGGTAGTTCCCTGAATTCCAGGAGATAACCTTGAGAAACTATTTCTAGCGCCCAAGGATCCTGAACATCTCTTGCCCAAGCCTGAGCAAAGAGAGAAAGTCTGCCCCCCACCAGATCCGGTCCCAGATCGGGGGCCAACACTTCATGCTGTTTTGGTAGCAGTGGCAGGTGACTTGGCCTGCTTACCCTTGTTCCAGCCTTGCATCGGCCTCCAGGCTGGCTTGGTTTGAGAAGTATTACCCTCTTGCTTAGAGGGTGTAGAATTTGAGGCTGGTCCGTTTCTGCGAAAGGGACGAAAATTTGGTTTATTTTTAGCCTTAAAAGACCTATCCAGAGGAAGGGCGTGGCCCTTTCCCCCAGTGATGTCTGAAATAATCTCTTTCAAGTCAGGGCCAAACAGTGTTTTACCCTTGAAAGGGATGTTAAGCAAAAGCGCTCTGCGCGCCACGATAGCAAACCCTTAATTATTCGCCGCTAATCTAGCTAATTGCAAAGCGGCATCTAAAATAAAAGAGTTAGCCAATTTAAAAGCTTGAACTCTGTCCAAAACCTCCTCGTACGAAGATTCTTTATTGAGCGACTTTTCTAGTTCTTCGAACCAGAAACACGCAGCTGTAGTGACAGGAACAATGCATGAAATTGGTTGTAGAAGGTAACCTTGCTGAACAAACATCTTTTTAAGCAAACCCTCTAACCTTAAATCCATAGGATCTTGAAAGCACAACTATCTTCTATAGGAATAGAAGTGCGTTTGTTTAGAGTAGAAACCGCCCCCTCGACCTTGGGGACTGTATGCCATAAGTCCTTTCTGGGGTCGACTATAGGAAATAATTTCTTAAATATAGGGGGAGGACAAAAGGTATGCCGGGCCTTTCCCACTCCTTATTTACTATGTCCGCCACCCGCTTGGGTATAGGAAAAACATCGGGGGGCACCGGAACCTCTAGGAACTTGTCCATCTTACCTAATTTCTCTGGAATGACCAAATTGTCACAATCATCCAGAGTAGATAATACCTCCTTAAGTAGTGCGTGGAGATGTTCTAATTTAAATTTAAAAGTTACAATATCAGGTTCTGCTTGTTGAGAAATTTTTCCTGAATCTGAAATTTCTCCCTCAGACAAAACCTCCCTCCTGGCCCCTTCAGATTGGTGTGAGGGTATGTCAGAACAGTTATCATCAGCGTCCTCTTGCTCTTCAGTGTTTAAAACAGAGCAATCGCGCTTTCTCTGATAAGTAGGCATTTTGGATAAAATGTTTGCTATAGAGTTATCCATTACAGCCGTTAATTGTTGCATGGTAATAAGTATTGGCGCACTAGATGTACTAGGGGCCTCCTGTGTGGGCAAAACTGGTGTAGACACAGAAGGGGATGATGCAGTACCATGCTTACTCCCCTCATTAGAGGAATCATCTTGGGCAATATCATATCTATGGCATTATTATCCCTACTTTGTTTGGACATTATGACACAAATATATCACATATATTTAAAAGGGGAGACACATTGGCTTTCATACATATAGAACATCGTTATCTGATGGTTCAGACATGTTAAACAGGCTTAAACTTGTCAACAAAGCACAAAAAACGTTTTACAATAAAACCGTTACTGTCCCTTTAAATTTTAAACTGAACACACTTTATTACTGAATATGTGAAAAAGTATGAAGGAATTGTTCAAAATTCACCAAAATTTCACCACAGTAACTTAAAGCCTTAAAAGTATTGCACACCAAATTTGAAAGCTTTAACCCTTAAAATAACGGAACCGGAGCCGTTTTTACATTTAACCCCTATACAGTCCCAGGAATCTGCTTTGCTGAGACCCAACCAAGCCCAGAGGGGAATACGATACCAAATGATGCCTTCTATAAGCTTTTTCAGTGGTTCTTAGCTCCTCACACATGCATCTGCATGCCATGCTTTCCAAAAACAACTGCGCATTAGAGGCGCGAAAATGAGGCTCTGCCTATGACTAGAAAAGGCCCCCAGTGAAAAAGGTGTCCAATACAGTGCCTGCCGTTTTTATTAAAACAATCCCCAAGATTTAACAACTATTAAAAGTAATAATCTGCCAAATATACTTAGTAAAGTAATCGTTTTAGCCCAGAAAAATGTCTACCAGTTTTTTAAGCCCTAATGAAGCCCTTTATTCTTTTACTTAAACTAAGAAAATGGCTTACCGGTTCCCATAGGGAAAATGACAGCTTCCAGCATTACCAAGTCTTGTTAGAAATGTGTCATACCTCAAGCAGCAAAGTCTGCCCACTGTTTCCCCCAACTGAAGTTACTTCATCTCAACAGTCCTGTGTGGAAACAGCCATCGATTTTAGTAACGGTTGCTAAAATCATCTTCCTCTTACAAACAGAAATCTTCATCTCTTTTCTGTTCCAGAGTAAATAGTACATACCAGCACTATTTTAAAATAACAAACTCTTGATTGAAGAACAAAAACTACATTTAAACACCAAAAAACTCTAAGCCATCTCCGTGGAGATGTTGCCTGTGCAACGGCAAAGAGAATGACTGGGGTAGGCGGAGCCTAGGAGGGACTATATGGCCAGCTTTGCTGGGCTCTTTGCCATTTCCTGTTGGGGAGGAGAATATCCCACAAGTAAGGATGACGCCGTGGACCGGACACACCTATGTTGGAGAAAGAGGCTGCTTCTTGGGTGGTAACTAGCCATAGAACAAGCTATTATGCTATTGTTCGTTCTCAGGTTGAGCGCTTCTCTCTTTTTATTTATGCAAATTATGACATTTAGGGAAATCTCCCTAAGTGTGATGCGGGAAGCCAGACGTGGACCCGTTGCTCAGTGTGCCTAGAGGGATATAGCTGCACCTCACTGACGAGGCCCACAATAGGCCGAAACGTACGTCTGGGGTTTTGCTGTTTCTCTCGTTCAGAGAGGGATTGCCTGGTATTTCGGGGCTGGACTGTACTGTCAAGTCAGGATCAGACTGATATGCTTCAGGAAAGTTCTTCTCTGTGAAAGGCACATGTTGAGCAAAAAGAGGCTGCTTCTTGGGTGGTAACTAGCCATAGAACAAGCTATGATGCTATTGTTCGTTCTCAGGTTGAGCGCTTCTCTCTTTTTATTTATGCCTAATCATTACAGACCATAATCGCAGGACGGGGGAGGTGGTGGGACAGCTGCCAGTACCTAAAATGGTGGCAATAGTTGGGGGGGGGGCTTAGAGAACTTTTTGAGGGGGGATCAGCGAGATTGGAGGGTTAGGGGGATCCTACACTTCAGAAAAATACATAGATAGAGGGATAGAGATAGAGAGATAGGGATAGAGACATATGATAGAGGGATAAAGATAGAGGGCTACGGATAGAGATATTTGCATAGAGAGATAGGGATATAGATAGAGGGATAGATGGATAGGGATAGATTAATATAGGGATAAGGATAGAGGGATAGGGATAGATAGATAGATGGATGGATAGAGGGATATAGATAGAGGGATAGGGATAGAGGGATAGAGAGATAGGGATACATGGATAGAGATAGATGGATAGAGGGATAGGGATAGAGATAGAGGGATAGGGATATAGGGATATATGGATAGAGGGATAGGGATAGATACAACAATAGAGCAACAATAGATTACTGGGAGCTAGCTACTGATTGGTGGCTGCAAATGTATATCTCTTTTCATTGGTTCCCCAGATGTGTTCAGCTAGCTCCCAGTAGTGCATTGCTGCTCCTTCAACAAAGGATACAAAAAAAATAAAGCAAATTTAATAAAATAAGTAAATTGGAGAATTGTTTAATGTCCTTTTACTATTTTTAAGTTTCTGTTATAACTTGGAAGTCTCTATTCTTACTTAGAAGTTTGTATGTAAGGCACATTTATTGGAATTTCGCAGTGGATTGTGGCTATATTTCACATTATTAATTTATTTTTATATATTTTGGTATATATTTAATGTTTTGGTTCCACTTAATAATTATTTTATACTGAGAAAAACAAAAAACGGTTGCATTCAGTCAGGTGCCTATTATGCTATATGGTCATTTTACTTCCAACAAATGGGAATTTGATTATTCTGCTAAAATACACATATTTTATTATTTAAAGCTCATCAATGAATATATGTATTTTTGCTGTAATTATTAAAAAATAAATTCAACTAATGTTTCATATTTTTATCTAAAAAAGTCCTTCTGTATGTGTCCAGCATGATGTGATTGACCATCTGACAGCTTCTGTGGGATTCTCACCTTTCTAGTTTTCTTGTATGATATTTTCACACCTAAGCTACTTGGACATAATCAATTATCACCTACGCTGAGCAATAGCTATATTATACTTATCACACCAGGTATCAGGGGGATGAGAGACACTACATAAAACAAACTCTTAAAGGGACATTGTAAAATGTTTTCTTTGTTGCGCATATAATATACAATTTTAAATTGTACAGCATTTTTTGTTTATTTCTTTGTTTGTTTTTAGGAAAACATGTTCCTATGCTAATTTTATTCTTGTAGGATGTCAAACAGAACTTTGGGAATTGTCCCTATCAGCCAGTGGACAAACTATCTCAGGTGGCAAGTTGTGCACAAATATGCAGTTCCTGTTTTTTCAAACTCAAATAACTTTACCTTAAACTTTTGCCATACAAAAACCCCTATTTTAACATGTTTAAAAGTGCTCTTCTTATTATTAAACAATGTGTCACAGTGCAGCAGCTTACTATGGACAAATTAAGTATCAATGTGATGAAAAACTGTTGGAAGCACAAGCAGAATGGGCTAACCCTGAGACAAAAAAATTACCTCGCTTCTATGCTGGGATCAACCTGAATTTTACTAATTCAGCATTTATAACTACAGGTAGCCCTCAGTTTACGCCGGGGTTAGGTTCCAGAAGGAATGGTTGTAAATCGAAACCGTTGTAAATTGAAACCCAGTTTATAATGTAAGTCAATGGGAAGTGAGGGAGTTAGGTTCCAGGCCCCTCTCAAAATTGGCATAAGTAACACCTAATACATTATTTTTAAAGCTTTGAAATGAAGATTTAAATGCTAAACAGCATTATAAACCTAATAAAATAATCACACAACACAGAATATATAATTAAACTAAGTTAAATGAACAAAAACATTTGCTAAACAGCATTATAAACCTAATACAATAATAATTTACTTGCATTTTTCTGCAAACAGTTCTTTCAATGCATTCCAATCTGGACTTATTTATAGACAGGAAGATCTTGTTCCTTTGCAAGCTGCTCGATAGCTCAGGTCTGGTTAAACTGATTAAAGGGACATAATACTCATATGCTAAATCACTTGACACTGATGCAGTATAACTGTAAAAATCTGACAGGAAAATATCACCTGAGCATATCTATGTAAAAAAATAAGATATTTTACCTCACAATCTCCTCAGCTCAGCAGAGTAAGTTCTGTGTAAAAAGTTATACTCAGCTGCAGCCCAGCTGCAGGTAAAAAAAAATAAAAAATGAAGAAATGAACAGCAGCCAATCAGCATCAACAGTGTTGAGGTCATGAACTCTTTTACTGTGATCTCATGAGATTTCACTTAACTCTCATGATATTTCCTAGCAAACTTCCTTTAAACTGAATAGGGAAATAAGATGAGAGTGCATGTAAGCTCGCCCCTTACTGATATGCTGCTTAGTCCTTTACAGTGGGATGTGGCTACTGAGAAACTTTTGAGGTAAAATATCTTTATTTTTTACATAGAGATGTTCAGGTGATATTTTCTAGTCAGCTTTTTACAGCTATGCTGTATCACTTTCAAGTGTTTAAACATTTGGATATTATGGCTCTTTAATTTCAGCTTGCTTGGCTTGCATATCTTTGCTGCAACACAAGCGGTCAGCTCCACCTACTGGCTTTTTTAATCAATGCACTGCTTCTTAATGCTTTTCAATAGCAGTCACATGACTGGAAAAAAAGGTTGTTATTCTGAAACGGTGCAAATTGAACCGTTGTAAACCGAGGGCCACCTGTATAGCCCTTTTTAGCCACAAGGCCACATTAGACCTCAGGTATGATTTATGGCCCTGCAACCCCTGTATAATGCTACATACCCACATCAGGCTTCAGATCTGACCACTGGTTCTGTAGTCCCTTTATAAGCTACATAACCACATCTGGCCTCAGATATGACCCCAGATCCTGCATCCTATATACTTAGAGTTGCTAGTTCTCCTCCATAAAAATACTGGGCAACCTGTAGGTGACTGGTTCATGGTGGGAGCACACAATAGTCCTATTACATAGTTGCCAACATTTGAAAAATATTTCCAGGGACACTTTGCAGCTATCAATTACCTGCAGTCCTGCATAAAAATTTTTACCAAACACCCTGCCCTAAAGTCCTGCCCACTTTGCCAAACCGACATAATTAGCATAATTTAGCTCCACCTATTTATTAGCTCCTATCACCTCTTCTTGAAGGGTGTGTAGTCTATGTTCTCTAAGAACACTTAAATAATATGTGTGCACTCTTTGCTCAGTGAGGTGGTTATGCTTCAGCTGCACTGTACCTATATGAGCGCCACATAAGTTCATTAGACACTCAAGAGTTTCCAATACATTGTATAACCCTACCAGGCTAATGAGCAGTTAGCACATTCATTTTGTGCATTCTCAATCTCCATGCTTATAAGCGCCTCACATAATGCTGAAGCAGGAACCATCCTATCGTTAATTTACAAGGGGAAATACACATGTGGGGAATCTGAGGAGGGAGAGTATATCTCTGTCAAGGTTTGTAGAGAAATCTGGGCTCTACTCTCTGCTTTGCAGTATTTCTCTTTTTTTCCCCTAGTACTCTTTTTTTCCTAAATACAAGGTGCCCAGAAAAAAATTATATTTATTTCAGAAAATACTGATAGCCCCAAATATTACTTGCCACATTAAAATTGTCAACATTCTAAACCAAATCCACATTATTTTCAGCACTAATACTAGCCCGTGTTGTGGTATATACACTTAGCTGCAGTTTTGGCCTCTTAGACAGATATGGTTTCATGCAGTTGTCACTGTGGCTTTTGCAGAGTTTGGTGTAGACAATCCCATACATCACCCAACAACAAGTATCCACCACATACACAATAAAAACAAAGGAGCTCCTATTCAGCATAGTAGAGTAAAAAGAAAGCAGCAGGTAGATAATTCCAAACTTTCCAACTTGGGCAACAAAGCCAGTTTAATGATAAAACAAGTGTATCTTTATGGCATTCCAGCTACAACCAGATGTTTGAAAAAAACATAAATTATGCTTACCTGATAATTTTCTTTTCTTCTGACGTGAAGAGTCCACAGCTACATTCATTACTTTTGGGAATTCAGAACCTGGCCACAAGGAGGAGGCAAAGACACCCCAGCCAAAGGTTTCAAATACCTGCCCACTTCCCTCATCACCCAGTCATTCTGCTAAGGGAACAAGGAACAGTAGGAGAAATATAAGGGTGAAAAAGGTGCCAGAAGAACAAAAATTTACTGCTGCCTCATAGACAAAACACGGGCGGGAGCTGTGGACTCTTCCCGTCAGAAGAAAAGAAAATTATCAGGTAAGCATAATTTATGTTTTTCTTCTTAAACGGGAAGAGTCCACAGCTGCATTCATTACTTTTGGAAAAACAATACCCAAGCTAGAGGTCACTGAATGCAAACAAAGGGTGGGTACAAAAAATGGGGCCCCTTCGAAAGGCACCACAGCCTGAAATTACCCGACACCCTATAAAAACTTACAAACGACAAGGGGAAAAAAACAGAGGCCCAGGCAACTGCACATCAGTTACATAACCTGCAAAGCCGTGCTAGAGACGACTCAGACCCAGAGTCTGCTGAGCACAAAGCACTCGTCTCCCACGAAAGTACCCCCGACTTAAAGGTCAAGAACCTCTATCTACACCAGAGAGGGAGAATAGATAACCCCATAAGAGATCAAAAGGACCATCTAACACGGGTTCAAAACAAAGCAACCCAAAGTTGCCACAGCACCATCACCCAGGGAGATGAACTCCCTAGAGGACCAGGACCAGAAAGAAAGTCCATACTCAGGATAAACACATCACAAAGATGAACCAAGGGCCACCCTCATATCCCTGACACAGCACCATACCACATAAGGTGCTCCAGAAAACCGTGAGTTGCCTGCTGCATCAAAGTCAAAACGAAACCGTCAGGCTAGAGTCTAGACAAGCATAGACAGCAGCGACAGGATAACTATCCCAGCAGCTAACAAAGAGCTCTCCAAGAGAACACCGAGCCCCCTGAAACAAAAACTCACAATGACCAGCAAAGCTGACCCTAAGCCATCGTGGGACTCAACCCACCAAGTAGCGTCAAACAATCTCGACAACAGCTCCTGACCAGAATTACCGGGCTCCAAGGAGCGTCCCCTCCCAGCAGCAGATGCCACCCGAAGAGAGATGGACAGAAAGTCCTCCACCAAAGACTCAAGAAAAGAAAACGGTCAACACTGCATAAAGCAAACCGATCCCCGACCTTCCCTCCAGGGTAATGGTCCCAGCCAAAAGGCTAGTTAAAGACAGAGAACAAGAGTCCCAGACCTCTAGAAGAAAAAGGATGGATCTACAAGAAAGCAAAAAAAATAGAGTAGAAATCTGACCGATACTAAAACCGGCATGCTACCGTGAGTCAAGACAGGAACTTTGTGCTTGGGTCCGAGAACCCCTACACAGCTGTCTTCCATAAAGAGGAACACTTCCCAAGGGAATAGAGCACTCAGACCTCCAAATACCAGAATCCAGCATATAACAGGAGCCTTACCTGGGTTCAAACCCACAACCTCCTGCGTCAGGAATGGTGGAGTCAACTACCATTCCACATCTCCCTATTCTAGGATTCTGAGGACGAAAGGAAGGGAAATAAACCCATACAAGGCAAGAAAACAAGGACCTACGGGTCAGCACAGATACCGAGGTATCTCCAAAACACACAAGAAACAAATCCCCACCCTAGGTGAGAAAAAAAGGGAACTAAAGCAACGGAACCACTCTACCAATAGAGGCGAGACCCTTTGGCCATATCGCCATCCCAGTTGAAACAACATCTGTCGTCTACAAGGAAGCATCAGATGCCCCAGAAGACAAGTAGGGACCCGTCAGAGAGACCTTAAACCTAAGCCTCAGGCAGATCTGAATCTCCCATGAGAGACAGAAACCCTGCTCCCTTCAAAGGGACACGCGGGAACCCAAACTCTAAGGTTAAGCAGAACCGTCCATGCCCAATCCAAGCAAACACATGGTCCTAAGCCAGAGTCCTCGAAAAAACGGAATCGATTGAAAGATCTCACCTTCTGAGGAACCCTAAGCTGCCTCCTATGATTAGGAGCGCACCATCTAAAGTCCGTAGACTTAAAGAACCTAGCAAACAGTCTGAAACCCAAGAGTCTGAAAGAACTTCTGACCAGTTTAAGAATTCGGCACCCAGTACCCCTGGATTGCAAGGTACACCCTTGTAGACTGTGTCACACTCCATTGCTGCTTCTATTTACTGTTCCTTTAACAACCAATAATACTCCTTCCATGCCTATATAATCCCCGCCTATCTTCTCTACCTCCCTTCTAGCTCTAGCTCAATTTTGTTACCTGGCGCTCCTGCCTGGATTCTTTTGCAGTTCACTATGGGCAATATTCTTTACAGTCATCTTGCCTCGGCAACTGCTATCACAGCACCCAACATCGTATTGGCTTCAAGCTATACTGGAACAGAGTCTGCCTGTCAGCACTTTCTCCCGGTATCATCTCAGCAATTGCTCTCCGCTTCAGTGACGTCCTCGGCTACGGCCGGAGCCGTTCACTGTCTTCCATCTAAGAAGCACTGCTAACAGGTTGTATCTAAATGACTTTCCTGATAACTATTCTATAGTGTCTGAATTTACCAGTAGCTAGGAAGTCCTTCATTTTCTGTTATAAGAGATTACCGTACTGGGTTCTTATGTGCACCGTAGCTTACGCCAAAACTAACTGTCAATCATAAACAATTGTGTACTGACAACTAAAGGTTTGGCAAAATAAAGACAGTGGGTAAACTACTGCTAGTATTAATAGCTGTTTACCTTACTGTCACAAACTTACAATTACCAGTAACTATTCAACTGTAAACAAATCAGCTACTCATATATCTGGATCGAAACCTTAAAAGTACTTATACCTAAAACTTTGCTATAACAAAATTAGATATAGCAGTGATTGTTATAGACAGGCTTAACTACCTGATACACCTGCTGGTTAGGATAAAACACAATTTATGCTTACCTGATAAATTTATTTCTCTTGTGGTGTATCCAGTCCACGGATCATCCATTACTTGTGGGATATTCTCATTCCCAACAGGAAGTTGCAAGAGGACACCCACAGCAGAGCTGTAATATAGCTCCTCCCCTAACTGTCATAGCCAGTCATTCGACCGAAAACAAGCCGAGAAAGGAGGAACCATAGGGTGCAGTGGTTACTGTAGTTTAAATTTAAAAATTACCTGCCTTAAAATGACAGGGCGGGCCGTGGACTGGATACACCACAAGAGAAATAAATTTATCAGGTAAGCATAAATTGTGTTTTCTCTTGTAAGGTGTATCCAGTCCACGGATCATCCATTACTTGTGGGATACCAATACCAAAGCTAAAGTACACGGATGAAGGGAGGGACAAGGCAGGTACTTAAATGGAAGGAACCACTGCCTGAAAAACCTTTCTCCCAAATATAGCCTCCGAAGAAGCAAAAGTATCAAATTTGTAAAATTTTGAAAAAGTATGAAGCGAAGACCAAGTCGCCGCCTTGCAAATCTGTTCAACAGAAGCCTCATTTTTAAAGGCCCAAGTGGAAAGCCACAGCTCTAGTGGAATGAGCTGTAATCCTTTCAGGAGGCTGCTGTCCAGCAGTCTCATAGGCTAAGCGGATTATGCTTCTTAGCCAAAAAGAAAGAGAGGTTGCCGAAGCCTTTTGACCTCTCCTCTGTCCAGAGTAGACAACAAACAAAGCAGATGTTTGACGAAAATCTTTAGTAGCTTGTAAGTAAAACTTTAAAGCACGGACCACGTCCAGATTGTGTAATAGACGTTCCTTCTTCGAAGAAGGATTAGGACACAAGGATGGAACAACAATCTCTTGATTGATATTCTTGTTAGATACCACCTTAGGTAAGAACCCAGGTTTGGTACGCAGGACTACCTTATCCGTATGAAAAATCAGATAAGGAGAATCCCATTATAAGGCAGATAGCTCAGAGACTCTACGAGCCGAGGAAATAGCTACCAAAAACAGAACTTTCCAAGATAAAAGTTTGATATCTATGGAATGAAGAGGTTCAAACATAACTCCTTGAAGAACCTTAAGAACCAAATTTAAGCTCCATGGTGGAGCAACAGGTTTAAACACAGGCTTGATTCTAACTAAAGCCTGACAAAATGCCTGAACGTCTGGAACATCTGCCAGACGCTTGTGCAAAAGAATAGACAGAGCAGAAATCTGTCCCTTTAAGGAACTAGCTGACAATCCTTTTTCTAAACCTTCTTGGAGAAAAGATAATATCCTGGGAATCCTGACCTTACTCCATGAGTAACCCTTGGATTCACACCAATAAAGATATTTACGCCATATCCTATGTTAAATTTTCCTGGTGACAGGCTTTCGTGCCTGTATTAAGGTATCAATAACTGACTCGGAGAAGCCACGCTTTGATAAAATCAAGCGTTCAATCTCCAGGCAGTCAGCCTCAGAGAAATTAGATTTGGATGGTTGAAAGGACCCTGAAGTAGAAGGTCCTGTCTCAGAGGCAGAGACCATGGTGGAGAGGATGACATGTCCACTAGATCTGCATACCAGGTCCTGCGTGGCCACGCAGGTGCTATCAGAATCACTGATGCTCTCTCCTGCTTGATCTTGGCAATCAGTCGAGGGAGCAGAGGAAACGGTGGAAACACATAAGCCAGGTTGAAAGACCAGGGCGCTGCTAGAGCATCTATCAGTGTCGCCTTGGGATCCCTGGACCTGGATCCGTAACACGGAAGCTTGGCGTTCTGGCGAGATGCCATGAGATCCAGTTCTGGTTTGCCCCAACGATGAATCAGTTGTGCAAAAACCTCCGGATGGAGTTCCCACTCTCCCGGATGAAAAGTCTGACGACTTAGAAAATCCGCCTCCCAGTTCTCTACACCTGGGATATGGATAGCTGATAGGTGGCAAGAGTGAATCTCTGCCCAGCAAATTATTTTTGAAACTTCTAACATCGCTAGGGAACTTCTTGTTCCCCCTTGATGGTTGATGTAAGCTACAGTCGTGATGTTGTCCGACTGAAATCTGATGTAGCTCAGAGTTGCTAACTGAGGCCAAGCCTGAAGAGCATTGAATATCGCTCTTAGTTCCAGAATATTTATTGGAAGGAGAGACTCCTCCTGAGTCCACGATCCCTGAGCCTTCAGGGAATTCCAGACTGCACCCCAACCTAGAAGGCTGGCATCTGTTGTTACAATTGTCCAATCTGGCCTGCGAAAGGTCATACCTTTGGACAGATGGACCCGAGATAGCTACCAGAGAAGAGAATCCCTGGTCTCTTGGTCCAGATTCAGTTGAGGGGACAAATCTGTGTAATCCCCGTTCCACTGACTGAGCATGCATAGTTGCAGCGGTCTTAGATGTAAGCGTGCAAACGGCACTATGTCCATTGCCGCTACCATTAAGCCGATTACTTCCATACACTGAGCCACCGAAGGGCGCGGAATGGAATGAAGAAACCGGCAGGAATTTAGAAGCTTTGATAACCTGGACTCCGTCAGGTAAATTTTCATTTCTACAGAATCTATCAGAGTCCCTAGAAAGGAAACTCTTGTGAGTGGGGATAGAGAACTCTTTTCCTCGTTCACTTTCCACCCATGCGACCTCAGAAATGCCAGTACTACGTCCGTATGAGACTTGGCAATTTGGAAGTTTGACGCCTGTATCAGGATGTCGTCTAAATAAGGGGCTACTGCTATGCCCCGCGGCCTTAGGACCGCCAGAAGCGACCCTAGAACCTTTGTAAAGATTCTTGGGGCTGTAGCTAATCCAAAGGGAAGAGCTACAAACTGGTAATGCCTGTCTAGAAAGGCAAACCTGAGAAACCGATGATGATCTTTGTGTATCGGAATGTGAAGATAAGCATCCTTTAGATCCACTGTAGTCATATATTGACCCTCCTGGATCATTGGTAGGATGGTACGAATAGTTTCCATCTTGAATGATGGAACTTTGAGGAATTTGTTTAAGATCTTTAGATCCAAAATTGGTCTGAAGGTTCCCTCTTTTTTGGGAACCACAGACAGATTTGAGTAAAAACCCTGTCCCTGTTCCTCCTTTGGAACTGGATGGATCACTCCCATAACTAGGAGGTCTCGTACACAGTGTAAGAATGCCTCTCTCTTTATCTGGTTTGCAGATAATTGTGAAAGGTGAAATCTCCCTTTTGGGGGGGAAGCTTTGAAGTCCAGGAGATATCCCTGGGATATAATTTCCAACGCCCAGGGATCCTGAACATCTCTTGCCCACGCCTGGGCGAAGAGTGAAAGTCTGCCCCCTACTAGATCCGTTACCGGATAGGGGGCCGTTCCTTCATGCTGTCTTAGAGGCAGCAGCAGGCTTTTTGGCCTGCTTACTTTTTTTCCAGTGATATCAGCAATCATCTCCTTCAAACCAGGCCCGAATAGGGTCTGCCCCTTGAAGGGAATGTTAAGTAGCTTAGATTTTGAAGTCACGTCAGCTGACCATGATCTAAGCCATAGCGCTCTGCGCGCCTGTATAGCAAAACCAGAATTCTTAGTCGTTAGTTTAGTCAAATGAACAATGGCATCAGAATAAAAGAATTGGCTAGCTTAAGTGCTCTAAGTTTGCCAAGTATGTCATCCAATGGAGTCGCTACCTGTAAAGCCTCTTCCAGAGACTCAAACCAGTACGCCGCAGCAGCAGTGACAGGGGCAATGCATGCAAGGGGCTGTAGGATAAAACCTTGTTGAATAAATATTTTCTTAAGGTAACCTCTAATTTTTTATCCATTGGATCTAAAAAAAAAAAAAAAGCACAACTGTCCTCGACAGGGATAGTAGTACGCTTTACTAGAGTAGAAATTGCTCCCTCCACCTTAGGGACTGTCTGCCATAAGTCCCGTGTGGTGGCATCTATTGGAAACATTTTTCTAAAAATAGGAGGGGAAGAGAACGGCACACCTGGTCTATCCCATTCCTTATTAATAATTTCTGTAAACCTTTTAGGTATTTGGAAAAACATCAGTACACACCGGCACTGCAAAGTATTTATCCAGTCTACACAATTTCTCTGGCACTGCAATGGTATCACAGTCATTCAGAGCAGCTAAAACCTCCCTGAGCAACACGCGGAGGTGTTCAAGCTTAAATTTAAATGTAGAAATATTAGAATCAGGTATCTTTCCTGAGTCATTAACACCACCCACTGACTGAAGCTCTCTTTCCTCAGCTTCTGCATATTGTGAGGCAGTATCAGACATGGTTCTTAAAGCGTCAGTATGCTCTGCATTTTGTCTCACCCCAGAGCTATCTCGCTTACATTTAAGTTCAGGTAGTCTGGCTAATACCGCTGACAGTGTATTATCCATGACTGCCGCCATGTCTTGTAAAGTAAACGCTATGGGCGCCCTAGATGTACTTGGCACCATTTGAGCGTGAGTCCCTTAAGCGGGAGTCAAAGGGTCTGACACGTGGGGAAAGTTAGTCGGCATAACTTCCCCCTCGTCAGATTCTTCTGGTGATAAAATTTTTTAAAGACAGAAAATGATCTTTATTGCATAAAATGAAATCAGTACATTTGGTACACATTCTAAGAGGGGGTTCCACCATGGCTTTTAAACATAATAAACAAGGAGTTTCATCTATGTCAGACATGTTTATACAGACTAGCAATGAGACTAGCAAGCTTGGAAAACACTTTAAATCAAGTTAACAAGCAAATATAAAAAACGGTACTGTGCCTTTAAGAGAAACAAATTTTGTCAGAAATTGAAAAACAGTGAAAAAATGCAGTAAATCAAACGAAATTTTTACAGTGTGTATAATAGGCTAACAGAGCATTGCACCCACTTGCAAATGGATGATTAACCCCTTAGTTCAAAAAACGGATCAAAAAAACGAAATAGACGTTTTTTAACAGTCACAACCAACTGCCACAGCAAGCTGTGGCCCTACCTTCCCCAATAAACGACTTTGGAAAGCCTTTGGGCCCTTTAGAGATGTCCTATAGCATTCAGAGGGCCTTTGAGGGAAGCTGGATGTCACAGTTTGTAATTTTAACTGCACCAACTGTAACTTTTATACTACAACAGTGGAAAGCCTCAGGAAACTGTTTCTAGTTTAAATTTAAGCCAGCCATGTGGAAAAAACTAGGCCCCAATAAAGTTTTATCACCAAAGCATACATACAAACGATTAAACATGCCAGCAAACGTTTTATATTGCAATATCATAAGGGTATTACCCCTGGGAGTAAGCATGATACCAGTCGTTATTAAATCACTGTATTCAGGCTTAACTTACATTAATCCGGTATTAGCAGCATTTTCTAGTGTTTTCCATCTCTAGAAAAAATTATAACTGCACATACCTGATAGCAGAATAAACTGCACGCCATTCTCTCGCTGAAGTTTTACCTCATCTGTGTAATCCCCTCAGACATATGTGAGAACAGCAATAGATCTTAGTTACAACCTGCTAAGATCATAGAAACCTCAGGCAGATTCTTCTTCTATTTACTGCCTGAGATAAAATAGCACAACTCCGGTACCATTTAAAAATAACAAACTTTTGATTGACGAAAATAAACTATCTATATTTAACCACTCTCTCCTACAACGTCCTAGCTTGTTGAGAGTTGCAAGAGAATGACTGGCTATGACAGTTAGGGGAGGAGCTATATTACAGCTCTGCTGTGGGTGTCCTCTTGCAACTTCCTGTTGGGAATGAGAATATCCCACAAGTAATGGATGATCCGTGGACTGGATACACCTTACAAGAGAAATGGTCATCTACCTGACCCCAGAAAGGAGAAAGTCTGTAACCGACCTCAGACCTCCACTCTCAAGCCCGAAGGATAGATCTGCAACGAGGTCGAAGGAGAACACCTGAGCATCGAAAGACCATGGTATGACCAAGGGTAGGTCCATCTGGGGAAGACGACAGTATCCAGAGATCCTTGCAGGATCAGACTCCCGAAAAACCTTTAACAGGGCAAAGGCTGAGAGCCTTGCAGCTCCTCGCAGAAGGCAGGGAAACACCTGCACTCCACAAACTAGAGCAAACGCAACGCTGAGCAAAGGAAGAAGGACATGCCCACACTTCCAAAACAGATGACCCAACCCAAAACGGGAAGGAAAGAGACTCCGCCACCGTAAGTAATGCTATTAGGCTAAAAGAGTCAACATCCGGAGAAAACCTCAAGTGAGGATGCAAAACCGTTCACCACGGAGGTCATTCACATCTCCAAACTCCAAAGTAATGGAAACTACAGATCTGAGTCCCCAGGGACCTTTAAGAACCATGATGATGTCTGAAGGTGACATTAGGGTGACATGAACCCAAGTAATAGCAGAAAGTGTCCGACCAGTACCTGCCTGGTATAAGGACACCCCCAGAACTGTCCTAGGTCCAAGAAAAATCGACCTGAAGGTTCGATAATATGAACTAGAAAACATAACTCTGTTATTCAAAAGTGCACAACTTCCGGGGAAGTGCCCACGCGACCACAAAATCGCAAGTATCGGTTCCAGAGGAAGAACGTTCCCAAAACAGAATTATATCAGACATGAGCTTAATAAAAACAAATCAAACACATCCTATTCGGATCAAAATAAAAGTAAGGCAGCACCCGCGGGTTAACGCCCAAGGTGAATGGATACGCCAACAGGACCTGTCGATCAGAGGCCCCATTCACCCAAGCTCAGAACTGGAACCAAAACATAAAAGAAAGAAAAACAGAGACGTCAAAGATTAGCTTAATCCCCAAACGTCTAATCCACCTTGCCATCTAGCATCTAAGGCCTTGGATCCATTGGCCCACTAGGACTGGAATCCTCCAGCACCACCAAAACATGCCTTAAAAGGACACAAAGACGTACCAGCCTATAACGGAAGGCAAAATCATCCCTCGCTGGATCAATAAACGACCCCGGCCCTGAGGTTGGGGCCCCTGAAGCCTCAGAGGCCAACGCTTCCCCAGGAGGCCGAACTAAATCAGGCAATCCCACGCCCAGCAGGCCCTGGTTAACAGAACACGGACAGTATCTTAAAAATATTTCGCTTGGGAGATATAAATGAGCCAGCGCCATAGAAATGGTCATGAGGAACCGTGCCATAACCTCTGGAGAAAACAAGCCACCTTCCGGAGAAGGAGTAAAGGCCATAGGGACACCTGCTTGCGTAGCAAAGGAATGTTCTGGGGCACGCGCCTCGCAGGACATGGAATCCTCAGAGGCAGATGGCTCAACACACTCTAAGGTCCCAGATGTGGGAGAAGAGAGTACTCTAGAACAGCAATCGGAACATAACTGATGGGCATGGATAACCTGGGCCATTTCATATTCATCACAAGATGCATTCTCTGTATCGGAGACATCCGTGTCTAAGAAATCAGAATCCTCCATAATCTTGGTATTACAAAAATGACAAACACTAACTGGCACCCTTCTTACACCCCCAATGGCAGGGGCACTCACCACCTCCCGTGAACCAGACAACCCACAAGCAGATTCTCTCTGTCGCCACACAGTCAGCATACGGAAGTGGAAAACAACGTAACCGCACCCGTCACAAGGTGCACCGTGCCAGTCACAAAAGAGATTGAGCCAACTGATGATAAGGCCGTTATGTTTCGAAAAGCCATGAGTCTAAGTATTACCACACATGGCAGATAGAACAATATAACAAACATGATTAAAGTCCCCCCTGTTCACTATCCCTCCTCAGGAGATATTAACCCATGATTCCTATTTTAAGATAAAAGGAGTCCCACTGGGACCCTACCTTCTCTCGTTAACATTACATTCACATAGTGAAATAAAATGAAACGATCTTACCGGAATCTGCGCCGTGGAACAGGAACACGGCCCTTCAAGTGTGACACAGATAGTAGCCTCGCTTCTGACATGGACTTGAGTGAATAAAGGCTGGCAGCGAAACTCATCAATGCTGATTGCCAAGGAGCTGTTAATATGAGTTGGGATGGTTTCGCAGAAAGACTCTCCCTGCATCTCCGGACTCTAACCTTCATTCATGCTCTCACTGAGAGGCTGACAGGATTACTTAAAACTCCAGTCCCATTTGGAAGAGTACTACCCTCCATAAGAGACTATTTTAAACTTCTGACACTTCTCTGCCAAACTCCTGTGACGAAAGGCAAAGAATGACTGGGGGATGAGGGAAGTGGGGGAGGTATTTGAAGTATTTGGCTGGAGTGTCTTTGCCTCCTCCAGGTGGCCAGGTTCTGAATTCCCCAAAGTAATTAATGCAGCTGTGGACTCTTCCTGTTAAAGAAGAAAAAAGAAAAACAGAATTTATGCTTACCTGATAAATTACTTTCTCCAACGGTGTGTCCGGTCCACGGCGTCATCCTTACTTGTGGGAATATCTCTTCCCCAACAGGAAATGGCAAAGAGTCCCAGCAAAGCTGTCCATATAGTCCCTCCTAGGCTCCGCCCACCCCAGTCATTTGACCGACGGACAGGAGGAAAAAACAGGAGAAACTATAGGGTGCCGTGGTGACTGTAGTTAGAGAAAATAATTCATCAAACCTGATTAAAAAACCAGGGCGGGCCGTGGACCGGACACACCGTTGGAGAAAGTAATTTATCAGGTAAGCATAAATTCTGTTTTCTCCAACATTGGTGTGTCCGGTCCACGGCGTCATACTTACTTGTGGGAACCAATACCAAAGCTTTAGGACACGGATGAAGGGAGGGAGCAAATCAGGTTACCTAAACAGAAGGCACCACGGCTTGCAAAACCTTTCTCCCAAAAATAGCCTCTGAAGAAGCAAAAGTATCAAATTTGTAAAATTTGGCAAAAGTGTGCAGTGAAGACCAAGTCGCTGCCTTACATATCTGATCAACAGAAGCCTCGTTCTTGAAGGCCCATGTGGAAGCCACAGCCCTAGTGGAGTGAGCTGTGATTCTTTCAGGAGGCTGCCGTCCGGCAGTCTCGTAAGCCAATCGGATGATGCTTTTAAGCCAAAAGGAAAGAGAGGTAGAAGTCGCTTTTTGACCCTTCCTTTTACCAGAATAGACGACAAACAGAGAAGAAGTTTGTCTGAACTCTTTTGTAGCTTCTAAATAGAATTTTAGAGCACGGACTACGTCTAAATTGTGTAACAAACGTTCCTTCTTTGAAACTGGATTCGGACACAAAGAAGGTACAACTATCTCCTGGTTAATATTTTTGTTAGAAACAACCTTTGGAAGAAAACCAGGCTTAGTACGCAAAACAACCTTATCTGCATGGAACACCAGATAGGGCGGAGAACACTGCAGAGCAGATAACTCAGAAACTCTTCTAGCAGAAGAAATAGCAACCAAAAACAAAACTTTCCAAGATAACAACTTAATATCTATGGAATGTAGAGGTTCAAACGGAACCCCTTGAAGAACTGAAAGAACTAGATTTAAACTCCAGGGAGGAGTCAAAGGTCTGTAAACAGGCTTGATCCTAACCAGAGCCTGAACAAATGCTTGAACATCTGGCACAGCTGCCAGTCGTTTGTGTAATAAGACAGATAAAGCAGAAATCTGTCCCTTTAGAGAACTCGCTGATAATCCTTTATCCAAACCCTCTTGTAGAAAGGAAAGGATCTTAGGGATTTTGATCTTATTCCATAAGAATCCCTTGGATTCACACCAGCAGATATATCTTTTCCATATTTTATGGTAAATTTTTCTTGTTACCGGTTTTCTGGCTTGAACTAGAGTATCTATCACCGAATCTGAAAACCCACGCTTAGATAGAATCAAGCGTTCAATTTCCAAGCCGTCAGCTGGAGGGAGACCAGATTTGGATGTTCGAATGGACCCTGTACAAGAAGATCCTGTCTCAAAGGTAGCTTCCATGGTGGAACCGATTACATATTCACCAGGTCTGCATACCAAGTCCTGTGTGGCCACGCAGGAGCTATCAAGATCACCAAGGCCCTCTCCTGCTTGATCCTGGCTACCAGCCTGGGAATGAGAGGAAACGGTGGAAACACATAGGCTAGGTTGAAGGTCCAAGGTGCTACTAGTGCATCCACTAGAGTCGCCTTGGGATCCCTGGATCTTGACCCGTAGCAAGGAACCTTGAAGTTCTGACGAGACGCCATCAGATCCATATCTGGAATGCCCCATAATTGAGTCAACTGGGCAAAGATCTCCGGGTGGAGTTCCCACTCCCCCGGATGGAATGTCTGATGACTCAGATAATCCGCCTCCCAGTTTTCCACACCTGGGATGTGGATCGCAGATAGGTGGCAGGAGTAATCCTCCGCCCATTTTATTATTTTGGTCACTTCTTTCATTGCCAGGGAACTCCTTGTTCCCCCCTGATGATTGATATAAGCAACAGTCGTCATGTTGTCTGATTGGAATCTTATGAATCTGGCCTTTGCTAGTTGAGGCCAAGCCCTGAGAGCATTGAATATCGCTCTCAGTTCCAGAATGTTTATCGGGAGAAGAGACTCTTCCCGAGACCATAGTCCCTGAGCTTTCAGGGATTCCCAGACCGCGCCCCAGCCCACTAGACTGGCGTAGGTCGTGACGATGACCCACTCTGGTCTGCGGAAGCTCATTCCCTGGGACAGGTGGTCCAGGGTTAGCCACCAACGGAGTGAGTCTCTGGTCTTCTGATCTACTTGAATCACTGGAGACAAGTCTGTATAGTCCCCATTCCACTGTTTCAGCATGCACAGTTGTAATGGTCTTAGATGAATTCGCGCAAAAGGAACTATATCCATTGCTGCAACCATCAACCCAACTACTTCCATGCACTGAGCTACGGAAGGACGAGGAATAGAATGAAGAACTTGACAAGCGTTTAGAAGTTTTGACTTTCTGACTTCTGTCAGGAAAATCCTCATTTCTAAAGAATCTATTATTGTTCCCAAGAAGGGAACTCTTGTCGACGGAGACAGGGAACTTTTTTCTATGTTCACTTTCCATCCGTGAGATCTGAGAAAGGCCAGAACGATGTCTGTGTGAGCCTTTGCCTTTGAAAGAGACGACGATTGTATTAGAATGTCGTCCAAGTACGGTACTACTGCAATGCCCCTTGGTCTTAGAACCGCTAGAAGGGACCCGAGTGCCTTTGTGAAAATCCTTGGAGCAGTGGCTAACCCGAATGGGAGGGCCACAAACTGGTAATGTTTGTCCAGAAAGGCGAACCTTAGGAACTGATGATGTTCTTTGTGGATAGGAATATGTAGATACGCATCCTTTAGATCCACGGTAGTCATAAATTGACCTTCCTGGATTGTACGTAGAATCGTTCGAATGGTTTCCATTTTGAACGATGGTACTCTGAGAAACAGAATTTATGTTTACCTGATAAATTACTTTCTCCAACGGTGTGTCCGGTCCACGGCGTCATCCTTACTTGTGGGATATTCTCTTCCCCAACAGGAAATGGCAAAGAGCCCAGCAAAGCTGGTCACATGATCCCTCCTAGGCTCCGCCTACCCCAGTCATTCGACCGACGTTAAGGAGGAATATTTGCATAGGAGAAACCATATGATACCGTGGTGACTGTAGTTAAAGAAAATAAATTATCAGACCTGATTAAAAAACCAGGGCGGGCCGTGGACCGGACACACCGTTGGAGAAAGTAATTTATCAGGTAAACATAAATTCTGTTTTCTCCAACATAGGTGTGTCCGGTCCACGGCGTCATCCTTACTTGTGGGAACCAATACCAAAGCTTTAGGACACGGATGAAGGGAGGGAGCAAATCAGGTCACCTAAATGGAAGGCACCACGGCTTGCAAAACCTTTCTCCCAAAAATAGCCTCAGAAGAAGCAAAAGTATCAAACTTGTAAAATTTGGTAAAAGTGTGCAGTGAAGACCAAGTCGCTGCCCTACATATCTGATCAACAGAAGCCTCGTTCTTGAAGGCCCATGTGGAAGCCACAGCCCTAGTGGAATGAGCTGTGATTCTTTCAGGAGGCTGCCGTCCGGCAGTCACATAAGCCAATCTGATGATGCTTTTAATCCAAAAAGAGAGAGAGGTAGAAGTTGCTTTTTGACCTCTCCTTTTACCAGAATAAACAACAAACAAGGAAGATGTTTGTCTAAAATCCTTTGTAGCATCTAAATAGAATTTTAGAGCGCGAACAACATCCAAATTGTGCAACAAACGTTCCTTCTTCGAAACTGGTTTCGGACACAAAGAAGGTACGACTATCTCCTGGTTAATGTTTTTGTTAGAAACAACTTTTGGAAGAAAACCAGGTTTAGTACGTAAAACCACCTTATCTGCATGGAACACCAGATAAGGAGGAGAACACTGCAGAGCAGATAATTCTGAAACTCTTCTAGCAGAAGAAATTGCAACCAAAAACAAAACTTTCCAAGATAATAACTTAATATCAACGGAATGTAAGGGTTCAAACGGAACCCCCTGAAGAACTGAAAGAACTAAGTTGAGACTCCAAGGAGGAGTCAAAGGTTTGTAAACAGGCTTGATTCTAACCAGAGCCTGAACAAAGGCTTGAACATCTGGCACAGCTGCCAGCTTTTTGTGAAGTAACACAGACAAGGCAGAAATCTGTCCCTTCAAGGAACTTGCAGATAATCCTTTCTCCAATCCTTCTTGAAGAAAGGATAGAATCTTAGGAATCTTTACCTTGTCCCAAGGGAATCCTTTAGATTCACACCAACAGATATATTTTTTCCATATTTTGTGGTAAATTTTTCTAGTTACAGGCTTTCTGGCCTGAACAAGAGTATCAATAACAGAATCTGAGAACCCTCGTTTTGATAAGATCAAGCGTTCAATCTCCAAGCAGTCAGCTGGAGTGAGACCAGATTCGGATGTTCGAACGGACCTAGAACAAGAAGGTCTCGTCTCAAAGGTAGCTTCCATGGTGGAGCCGATGACATATTCACCAGATCTGCATACCAAGTCCTGCGTGGCCACGCAGGAGCTATCAAGATCACCGACGCCCTCTCTTGATTGATCCTGGCTACCAGCCTGGGGATGAGAGGAAACGGCGGGAATACATAAGCTAGTTTGAAGGTCCAAGGTGCTACTAGTGCATCTACTAGAGTCGCCTTGGGATCCCTGGATCTGGACCCGTAGCAAGGAACCTTGAAGTTCTGACGAGAGGCCATCAGATCCATGTCTGGAATGCCCCACAGTTGAGTAATTTGGGCAAAGATTTCCGGATGGAGTTCCCACTCCCCCGGATGTAATGTCTGACGACTCAGAAAATCCGCTTCCCAATTTTCCACTCCTGGGATGTGGATTGCAGATAGGTGGCAGGAGTGAGTCTCCGCCCATTGAATGATTTTGGTCACTTCTTCCATCGCCAGGGAACTCCTTGTTCCCCCCTGATGGTTGATGTACGCAACAGTCGTCATGTTGTCTGATTGAAACCGTATGAACTTGGCCTTTGCTAGCTGAGGCCAAGCCTTGAGAGCATTGAATATCGCTCTCAGTTCCAGAATATTTATCGGTAGAAGAGATTCTTCCCGAGACCAAAGACCCTGAGCTTTCAGGGGTCCCCAGACCGCGCCCCAGCCCATCAGACTGGCGTCGGTCGTGACAATGACCCACTCTGGTCTGCGGAAGGTCATCCCTTGTGACAGGTTGTCCAGGGACAGCCACCAACGGAGTGAGTCTCTGGTCCTCTGATTTACTTGTATCTTCGGAGACAAGTCTCTATAGTCCCCATTCCACTGACTGAGCATGCACAGTTGTAATGGTCTTAGATGAATGCGCGCAAAAGGAACTATGTCCATTGCCGCTACCATCAAACCTATTACTTCCATGCACTGCGCTATGGAAGGAAGAGGAACGGAATGAAGTGTTTGACAAGAGTTTAGAAGTTTTGTTTTTCTGGCCTCTGTCAGAAAAATCCTCATTTCTAAGGAGTCTATTATTGTTCCCAAGAAGGGAACCCTTGTCGACGGAGATAGAGAACTCTTTTCCACGTTCACTTTCCATCCGTGAGATCTGAGAAAGGCCAGGACTATGTCCGTGTGAGCCTTTGCTTGAGGAAGGGACGACGCTTGAATCAGAATGTCGTCCAAGTAAGGAACTACTGCAATGCCCCTTGGTCTTAGTACCGCTAGAAGGGACCCTAGTACCTTTGTGAAAATCCTTGGAGCAGTGGCTAATCCGAAAGGAAGCGCCACGAACTGGTAATGCTTGTCCAGGAATGCGAACCTTAGGAACCGATGATGTTCCTTGTGGATAGGAATATGTAGATACGCATCCTTTAAATCCACCGTGGTCATGAATTGACCTTCCTGGATGGAAGGAAGAATTGTTCGAATGGTTTCCATTTTGAACGATGGAACCTTGAGAAACTTGTTTAAGATCTTGAGATCTAAGATTGGTCTGAACGTTCCCTCTTTTTTGGGAACTATGAACAGATTGGAGTAGAACCCCATCCCTTGTTCTCCTAATGGAACAGGATGAATCACTCCCATTTTTAACAGGTCTTCTACACAATGTAAGAATGCCTGTCTCTTTATATGGTCTGAAGACAATTGAGACCTGTGGAACCTCCCCCTTGGGGGAAGCCCCTTGAATTCCAGAAGATAACCTTGGGAGACTATTTCTAGTGCCCAAGGATCCAGAACATCTCTTGCCCAAGCCTGAGCAAAGAGAGAGAGTCTGCCCCCCACCAGATCCGGTCCCGGATCGGGGGCCAACATTTCATGCTGTCTTGGTAGCAGTGGCAGGTTTCTTGGCCTGCTTTCCCTTGTTCCAGCCTTGCATTGGTCTCCAGGCTGGCTTGGCTTGAGAAGTATTACCCTCTTGCTTAGAGGACGTAGCACTTGGGGCTGGTCCGTTTCTACGAAAGGGACGAAAATTAGGTTTATTTTTGGCCTTGAAAGACCTATCCTGAGGAAGGGCGTGGCCCTTACCCCCAGTGATATCAGAGATAATCTCTTTCAAGTCAGGGCCAAACAGCGTTTTCCCCTTGAAAGGAATGTTAAGTAGTTTGTTCTTGGAAGACGCATCCGCTGACCAAGATTTCAACCAAAGCGCTCTGCGCGCCACAATAGCAAACCCAGAATTTTTCGCCGCTAACCTAGCCAATTGCAAAGTGGCGTCTAGGGTGAAAGAATTGGCCAATTTGAGAGCACGGATTCTGTCCATAATCTCCTCATAAGGAGGAGAATCACTATCGATCGCCTTTACTAGCTCATCGAACCAGAAACACGCGGCTGTAGTGACAGGGACAATGCATGAAATTGGTTGTAGAAGGTAACCTTGCTGAACAAACATCTTTTTAAGCAAACCTTCTAATTTTTTATCCATAGGATCTTTGAAAGCACAACTATCTTCTATGGGAATAGTGGTGCGTTTGTTTAAAGTAGAAACCGCTCCCTCGACCTTGGGGACTGTCTGCCATAAGTCCTTTCTGGGGTCGACCATAGGAAACAATTTTTTAAATATGGGGGGAGGGACGAAAGGTATACCGGGCCTTTCCCATTCTTTATTTACAATGTCCGCCACCCGCTTGGGTATAGGAAAAGCTTCTGGGAGCCCCGGGACCTCTAGGAACTTGTCCATTTTACATAGTTTCTCTGGGATGATCAAATTCTCACAATCATCCAGAGTGGATAATACCTCCTTAAGCAGAGCGCGGAGATGTTCCAACTTAAATTTAAATGTAATCACATCGGGTTCAGCTTGTTGAGAAATTTTCCCTGAATCTGAAATTTCTCCCTCAGACAAAACCTCCCTGACCCCCTCAGACTGGTGTAGGGGCATTTCAGAACCATTATCATCAGCGTCCTCATGCTCTTCAGTATCTAAAACAGAGCAGTCGCGCTTGCGCTGATAAGTGGGCATTTTGGCTAAAATGTTTTTGATAGAATTATCCATTACAGCCGTTAATTGTTGCATAGTAAGGAGTATTGGCGCGCTAGATGTACTAGGGGCCTCCTGAGTGGGCAAGACTGGTGTAGACGAAGGAGGGAATGATGCAGTACCATGCTTACTCCCCTCACTTGAGGAATCATCTTGGGCATCATTTTCAGTGTCACATAAATCACATCTATTTAAATGAGAAGGAACCTTGGCTTCCCCACATTCAGAACACAGTCTATCTGGTAGTTCAGACATGTTAAACAGGCATAAACTTGATAACAAAGTACAAAAAACGTTTTAAAATAAAACCGTTACTGTCACTTTAAATTTTAAACTGAACACACTTTATTACTGCAATTGCGAAAAAGTATGAAGGAATTGTTCAAAATTCACCAAAATTTCACCACAGTGTCTTAAAGCCTTAAAAGTATTGCACACCAAATTTGGAAGCTTTAACCCTTAAAATAACGGAACCGGAGCCGTTTTTATCTTTAACCCCTTTACAGTCCCTGGTATCTGCTTTGCTGAGACCCAACCAAGCCCAAAGGGGAATACGATACCAAATGACGCCTTCAGAAAGTCTTTTCTAGGTATCAGAGCTCCTCACACATGCGACTGCATGTCATGCTTCTCAAAAACAAGTGCGCAATACCGGCGCGAAAATGAGGCTCTGCCTATGATTAGGGAAAGCCCCTAGAGAATAAGGTGTCTAAAACAGTGCCTGCCGATATTATTTTACAAAAATACCCAGATTAAATGATTCCTCAAGGCTAAATATGTGTATATATGAATCGATTTAGCCCAGAAAATGTCTACAGTCTTAATAAGCCCTTGTGAAGCCCTTATTTACTGTCTGAATAAAAATGGCTTACCGGATCCCATAGGGAAAATGACAGCTTCCAGCATTACATCGTCTTGTTAGAATGTGTCATACCTCAAGCAGCAAAAGACTGCTCACTGTTCCCCCAACTGAAGTTAATTCCTCTCAACAGTCCTGTGTGGAACAGCCATGGATTTTAGTAACGGTTGCTAAAATCATTTTCCTCTTACAAACAGAAATCTTCATCTCTTTTCTGTTTCAGAGTAAATAGTACATACCAGCACTATTTTAAAATAACAAACTCTTGATTGAATAAAAAAAACTACAGTTAAACACTAAAAAACTCTAAGCCATCTCCGTGGAGATGTTGCCTGTACAACGGCAAAGAGAATGACTGGGGTAGGCGGAGCCTAGGAGGGATCATGTGACCAGCTTTGCTGGGCTCTTTGCCATTTCCTGTTGGGGAAGAGAATATCCCACAAGTAAGGATGACACCGTGGACCGGACACACCTATGTTGGAGAAAATTTGTTTAGGATCTTTAAATCCAGAATTGGTCTGAAAGTTCCCTCTTTTTTGGGAACTACAAACAGATTTGAGTAAAATCCCATTCCTTGTTCCGCCGTTGGAACTGGGTGTATCACTCCCATCTTTAACAGGTCTTCTACACAATGTAAGAATGCCTGTCTCTTTATTTGGTTTGAGGATAAGAGAGACATGTGGAACCTTCCCCTTGGGGGTAGTTCCTTGAATTCCAGAAGATAACCCTGAGAAACTATTTCTAGTGTCCAGGGATCCTGAACATCTCTTGCCCAAGCCTGAGCAAAGAGAGAGAGTCTGCCCCCTACTAGATCCGGTCCCGGATCGGGGGCTACTCCTTCATGCTGTTTTGTTAGCAGCAGCAGGCTTCTTGGCCTGCTTACCCTTGTTCCAGCCTTGCATCGGTTTCCAGACTGGTTTGGTTTGTGAAGCATTACCCTCTTGTTTAGAGGATGCAGAGTTAGAGGCCGGTCCGTTCCTGAAATTGCGAAAGGAACGAAAATTAGACTTATTCTTGGCTTTGAAAGGCCTATCTTGTGGGAGGGCGTGGCCCTTTCCCCCAGTGATGTCTGAAATAATCTCTTTCAATTCTGGCCCAAAGAGAGTTTTACCCTTGAAGGGGATATTAAGCAATTTTGTCTTGGAAGATACATCCGCTGACCAAGACTTTAGCCAAAGCGCTCTGCGCGCCACAATTGCAAACCCTGAATTTTTCGCCGCTAATCTAGCTAATTGCAAAGCGGCATCTAAAATAAAAGAATTAGCCAACTTGAGTGCGTGAACTCTGTCCATAACCTCCTCATACGGAGTCTCTCTACTGAGCGACTTTTCTAGATCCTCGAACCAGAACCACGCTGCTGTAGTGACAGGAACAAAGCACGAAATGGGTTGCAGGAGGTAACCTTGCTGTACAAAAATCTTTTTAAGCAAACCCTCCAATTTTTTATCCATAGGATCTTTGAAAGCACAATTATCCTCGATAGGGATAGTAGTGCGCTTGTTTAGAGTAGAAACTGCCCCCTCGACCTTAGGGACTGTCTGCCATAAGTCCTTTCTGGGGTCGACCGGAACCTCTAGGAACTTGTCCATCTTGCATAATTTTTCTGGAATGACCAGGTTGTCACAATCATCCAGAGTAGATAACACCTCCTTAAGCAGTGCGCGGAGATGCTCTAATTTAAATTTAAATGTCACAACATCAGGTTCAGCCTGTTGAGAAATTCTACCTGAATCTGAAATTTCCCCATCTGACAAAACCTCCCTCATGGCCCCTTCAGATTGGTGTGAGGGTATGACAGAGCAATTATCATCAGCGCCCTCCTGCTCTTCAGTGTTTAAAACAGAGCAATCGCGCTTTCTCTGATATGCAGGCATTTTGGATAAAATATTTGCTGTGGAGTTATCCATTACAGCCGTCAATTGTTGCATAGTAATAAGCATTGGCGCGCTAGAAGTACTAGGGGCCTCCTGCGTGGGCAAAACTGGTATAGACACAGAAGGAGATGATGTAGAACTATGTCTACTCCCTTCATCTGATGAATCATCTTGGGCAACTTTACTATTTGTGGCAGTACTGTCCTTACTTTGTTTGGACGCTATGGCACAATTATCACACAATTTTGAAGGGGGAGACACATTGACTTTCATACATATAGAACATAGCTTATCTGAAGGTACAGACATGTTAAACAGGCTTAAACTTGTCAATAAAGTACAAAAAACGTTTTAAAATAAAAACGTTACTGTCTCTTTAAATTTTAAACAGTGCACACTTTATTACTGAATATGTGAAAAAGTATGAAGGAATTGTTCAAAAATTACCAAATTTTCACCACAGTGTCTTAAAGCATTCAAAGTATTGCACACCAATTTTCAGAGCTTTAATCCTTAAAATAAAGAAACCGGAGCCGGTTACAGTTTTAACCCCTCTACAGTCCCAGCTACAGCCTTTGCTGCGACTTTACCAAACCCAGGGGGGAATACGATACCAAATGAAGCCTTCTAGGAACTATTCCAACTACTTTCAGCTCCTCACACATGCATCTGCATGTCTTGTTCTCAAAAGTAACTGCGCAGTAATGGCGCGAAAATGAGGCTCAGCCTACAACTGGGAAGGCCCTTCCTGACTGGAAAGGTGTCTAACACAGTGCCTGACGTTAAAAAACGTTCCCCAAGCATATAAGTGTGAATTACAAGCATAAACATGTATAAAATGCCCAAATAAAGCAATCGATTTTGCCCATAAAAGTGTCTACCAGTTTTATAGCCCATATTAAGCCCTTTATTCTGTTTGAGACTAAGAAAATGGCTTACCGGTCCCCATGAGGGGAAATGACAGCCTTCCAGCATTACACAGTCTTGTTAGAAATATGGCTAGTCATACCTTAAGCAGAAAAGTCTGCTAACTGTTTCCCCCAACTGAAGTTACTTCATCTCAACAGTCCTATGTGGAAACAGCAAACGATTTTAGTTACTGTCTGCTAAAATCATCTTCCTCTCACAAACAGAACTCTTCATCTTTTTCTGTTTCAGAGTAAATAGTACATACCAGCACTATTTTAAAATAACAAACTCTTGATAGTAGAATAAAAAAAACTACAACTAAACACCACATACTCTTAACCATCTCCGTGGAGATGTTGCCTGTGCAACGGCAAAGAGAATCACTGGGGTGGGCGGAGCCTAGGAGGGACTATATGGACAGCTTTGCTGGGACTCTTTGCCATTTCCTGTTGGGGAAGAGATATTCCCACAAGTAAGGATGACGCCGTGGACCGGACACACCAATGTTGGAGAAATGGAGTTTCCACAACAATTGGTCATTAGAACAATTTCTGAGATATAATTCTAATGTAGCAGCAAAAAAACACCAATGTGCAAAATGGCTCTCACTAAAGTAAACTGTGATTAAAAACGTCAAATATATTTTAGAACAATAGTATTTTTAAGAATCCAGCTACAACCAGATGTTTGACAAAAAAAAAACAAAGTTTCATATTAATATGTTCCAGGTATTTGTTATAATTCAATTATCAGAGAGCTCTCACCAGTGTGCAAGTGCCTTTCCTTGGAAAGCTCACATTAAAAAGAAATTGTGGTCCCGTAATTAGCTCATCATAAACACACTTTGCAAAAGTATAAACATAAATGTGCAAGCACATTCAGCTTAAAATAGTGCAACGGCTACACAGCTATATATAATGCATATGTTTAATTGATCAACATATGAGAATGACATCATTCTGCAGGTTTGTTTAGAAGCTCCATCAACAACAATGGTACACAGTTACCATCACACATGCCAACAGCCCATATACAAGTAACTAGAAAAATGCATAACAGTGCTATGCACCTATTACATGGTAACTTTCCTACAAAATATAGTAACTTGCCAAGCATCCTGCAGCGCACGGATGTCAATCATTGTGCACAATGGTATAAATAACAGTGGCAGGGGCCCCCATTACTCGCAGTGCACACGTCACGCTTCACCGGTAACAGCTGCTGTGAATGTGATCTGGTAAGCAATGGTGGCCACCCATTATCATGCTATCCACACGTCACTTTAGCAGTACCGGGAGATAAGTGGTTGAGAGGAACAACAACCTAAACAAAAGTGATGCATGATGTTTTCCCTCTGTCACAAACACCGCTGTCACTGCCGACTTTGCAGTGCCCTTTTCAGGAGGCGCACGGCAGGGCTATCAGTATTTTCTGGGGGGAAAAAAGTTACCCACGCTAGCTTAGGCTTTCCTTAATGCTTGCTGCCTTGCTTTTGCTCTCCAGACCGGTCTCTGACTGCACCAACACCTCGCACTGACTGCCACTCAATCACAATGATAGTCATGAGAGAAAGACCGAAGGGTGTGCAGGCGCTGCAAAAACATAATTTATGCTTACCTGATAAATTCCTTTCTTCTGTAGTGTGATCAGTCCACGGGTCATCATTACTTCTGGGATATTACTCCTCCCCAACAGGAAGTGCAAGAGGATTCACCCAGCAGAGCTGCATATAGCTCCTCCCCTCTACGTCACTCCCAGTCATTCGACCAAGGACCAACGAGAAAGGAAAAGCCAAGGGTGAAGTGGTGACTAGAGTATAAATTAAAAAATATTTACCTGCCTTAAAAACAGGGCGGGCCGTGGACTGATCACACTACAGAAGAAAGGAATTTATCAGGTAAGCATAAATTATGTTTTCTTCTGTTAAGTGTGATCAGTCCACGGGTCATCATTACTTCTGGGATACCAATACCAAAGCAAAAGTACACGGATGACGGGAGGGATAGGCAGGCTCTTTATACAGAAGGAACCACTGCCTGAAGAACTTTTCTCCCAAAAATAGCCTCCGATGAAGCAAAAGTGTCAAATTTGTAAAATTTGGAAAAAGTATGAAGCGAAGACCAAGTTGCAGCCTTGCAAATCTGTTCAACAGAGGCCTCATTCTTGAAGGCCCAAGTGGAAGCCACAGCTCTAGTAGAATGAGCTGTAATTCTTTCAGGAGGCTGCTGTCCAGCAGTCTCATAAGCTAAACGAATTATGCTACGAAGCCAAAAAGAAAGAGAGGTAGCGGAAGCTTTTTGACCTCTCCTCTGCCCAGAGTAAATGACAAACAGAGAAGACGTTTGTCGAAATTCCTTAGTTACCTGTAAGTAAAATTTTAGAGCACGGACTACATCCAGGTTGTGCAGTAGACGTTCCTTCTTTGAAGAAGGATTTGGGCATAAAGAAGGAACAACAATCTCTTGATTGATATTCCTGTTAGTAACTACCTTAGGTAAGAACCCAGGTTTAGTACGCAGGACTACCTTATCCGAATGAAAAATCAAATAAGGAGAATCACAATGTAAGGCTGATAATTCAGAGACTCTTCGAGCCGAGGAAATAGCCATTAAAAATAGAACTTTCCAAGATAACAACTTTATATCAATGGAATGAAGGGGTTCAAACGGAACGCCCTGTAAAACATTAAGAACAAGGTTTAAACTCCATGGTGGAGCAACAGTTTTAAACACAGGCTTAATCCTGGCCAAAGCCTGACAAAAAGCCTGGACGTCAGGAACTTCTGACAGACGTTTGTGTAACAGAATGGACAGAGCTGAGATCTGTCCCTTTAATGAACTAGCAGATAAACCCTTTTCTAAACCTTCTTGTAGAAAAGACAATATCCTAGGAATCCTAACCTTACTCCAAGAGTAACCTTTGGATTCACACCAATATAGGTATTTACGCCATATCTTATGGTAAATCTTTCTGGTAACAGGTTTCCTAGCCTGTATTAAGGTATCAATAACTGACTCAGAAAACCCACGTCTTGATAAAATCAAGCG
This sequence comes from Bombina bombina, assembly GCF_027579735.1. Classification (NCBI taxonomy): domain Eukaryota; kingdom Metazoa; phylum Chordata; class Amphibia; order Anura; family Bombinatoridae; genus Bombina; species Bombina bombina. The sequence goes on along the minus strand of NC_069501.1, from coordinate 536,198,246 downwards.
TTCAATTTCCAAGCAGTCAGCTTCAGAGAAGTTAGATTTTGATGTTTGAAGGGACCCTGTATCAGAAGGTCCTGTTTCAGAGGTAGAGACCAAGGTGGACAGGATGACATGTCCACCAGGTCTGCATACCAAGTCCTGCGTGTCCACGCAGGTGCTATTAGAATCACTGATGCTCTCTCTTGTTTGATACTGGCAATCAATCGAGGAAGCAACGGGAAGGGTGGAAACACGTAAGCCATCCTGAAGTCCCAAGGTGCTGTCAGAGCATCTATCAGGACTGCTCCTGGATCCCTGGATCTGGACCCGTAACGAGGAAGCTTGGCGTTCTGTCGAGACGCCATGAGATCTATCTCTGGTTTGCCCCAACGTCGAAGTATTTGGGCAAAGACCTCCGGATGAAGTTCCCACTCCCCCGGATGAAAAGTCTGACGACTTAAGAAATCCGCCTCCCAGTTCTCCACTCCCGGGATGTGGATTGCTGACAGGTGGCAAGAGTGAGACTCTGCCCAGCGAATTATCTTTGATACTTCCATCATAGCTAGGGAGCTTCTTGTCCCTCCCTGATGGTTGATGTAAGCTACAGTCGTGATGTTGTCCGACTGAAACCTGATGAACCCCCGAGTTGTCAACTGGGGCCAAGCCAGGAGGGCATTGAGAACTGCTCTCAATTCCAGAATGTTTATTGGCAGGAGACTCTCCTCCTGACTCCATTGTCCCTGAGCCTTCAGAGAATTCCAGACGGCACCCCAACCTAGAAGGCTGGCGTCTGTTGTTACAATTGTCCAGTCTGGTCTGCTGAATGGCATCCCCCTGGACAGATGTGGCCGAGAAAGCCACCATAGAAGAGAATTTCTGGTCTCTTGATCCAGATTCAGAGAAGGGGATAAGTCTGAGTAATCCCCATTCCACTGACTTAGCATGCACAGTTGCAGTGGTCTGAGGTGTAAGCGTGCAAAGGGTACTATGTCCATTGCCGCTACCATTAAGCCGATTACCTCCATGCATTGAGCCACTGACGGGTGTTGAATGGAATGAAGGGTGCGGCAAGCACTTTGAAGTCTTGTTAGCCTGTCCTCTGTCAGGTAAATCTTCATTTCTACAGAATCTATAAGAGTCCCCAGGAAGGGAACTCTTGTGAGTGGAACGAGTGAACTTTTCTTTTCGTTCACCTTCCATCCATGTGACCTTAGAAATGCCAGCACTAACTCTGTATGAGACTTGGCAGTTTGAAAGCTTGAAGCTTGTATCAGAATGTCGTCTAGGTATGGAGCTACCGAGATTCCCCGCGGTCTTAGTACCGCCAGAAGAGCACCCAGAACCTTTGTGAAGATTCTTGGAGCTGTAGCCAATCCGAATGGAAGAGCCACAAACTGGTAATGCCTGTCTAGGAAGGCAAACCTTAGGTACCGATAATGATCTTTGTGAATCGGTATGTGAAGGTAAGCATCTTTTAAATCTACAGTGGTCATGTACTGACCCTCTTGGATCATAGGTAAAATTGTCCGAATAGTCTCCATCTTGAACGATGGAACTCTTAGGAATTTGTTTAGGATCTTTAAGTCCAGGATTGGTCTGAAAGTTCCCTCTTTTTTGGGAACCACAAACAGATTTGAGTAAAACCCCTGTCCCTGTTCCGATCGTGGAACTGGATGGATTACTCCCATTAACAAGAGCTCTTGTACGCAGCGTAGAAACGCCTCTTTCTTTGTCTGGATTGTTGACAATCTTGACAGATGAAATCTCTCTCTTGGAGGAGAGTATTTGAAGTCCAGTAGGTATCCCTGAGATATTATCTCTAGCGCCCAGGGATCCTGAACATCTCTTGCCCAAGCCTGGGCGAAGAGAGAAAGTCTGCCCCCCACTAGATCCGATCCCGGATCGGGGGCCCTCAATTCATGCTGTTTTAGGGGCAGCAGCAGGTTTCCTAGTCTGCTTGCCCTTGTTCCAGGACTGGTTAGGTTTCCAGCCTTGTCTGTAGCGAGCAACAGCTCCTTCCTGTTTTGGTGCAGAGGAAGTTGATGCTGCTCCTGCTTTGAAATTACGAAAGGAACGAAAATTAGACTGTCTAGTCTTGGCTTTGGCTTTGTCCTGAGGCAGGGCATGGCCTTTACCTCCTGTAATGTCAGCGATAATCTCTTTCAACCCGGGCCCGAATAAGGTCTGCCCTTTGAAAGGTATATTAAGCAATTTAGACTTAGAAGTAACATCAGCTGACCAGGATTTTAGCCACAGCGCCCTGCGTGCCTGAATGGCGAATCCTGAATTTTTCGCCGTAAGTTTAGTAAGATGTACTACGGCCTCCGAAATGAATGAATTAGCTAGTTTAAGGACTCTAAGCCTGTCCGTAATGTCGTCCAGAGTAGCTGAACCAATTTTCTCTTCCAGAGACTCAATCCAGAATGCCGCTGCAGCCGTGATCGGCGCAATGCATGCAAGGGGTTGCAATATAAAACCTTGTTGAACAAACATTTTCTTAAGGTAACCCTCTAACTTTTTATCCATTGGATCTGAAAAAGCACAGCTATCCTCCACCGGGATAGTGGTACGCTTAGCTAAGGTAGAAACTGCTCCCTCCACCTTAGGGACCGTTTGCCATAAGTCCCTTGTGGTGGCGTCTATTGGAAAAAAAATTCTAAATATCGGAGGGGGTGAGAACGGCACACCGGGTCTATCCCACTCCTTAGTAACAATTTCAGTAAGTCTCTTAGGTATAGGAAAAACCTCAGTACTCGTCGGTACCGCAAAATATTTATCCAACCTACACATTTTCTCTGGTATTGCAACTGTGTTACAATCATTCAGAGCCGCTAACACCTCCCCTAGTAATACACGGAGGTTTTCCAGTTTAAATTTAAAATTTGAAATATCTGAATCCAGTCTGTTTGGATCAGAACCGTCACCCACAGAATGAAGTTCTCCGTCCTCATGTTCTGTCACCTGTGACGCAGTGTCTGACATGGCCCTAATATTATCAGCGCACTCTGTTCTCACCCCAGATTGATCACGCTTACCTCTTAGTTCTGGTAATTTAGCCAAAACCTCAGTCATAACAGTAGCCATATCCTGTAATGTGATTTGTAATGGCCGCCCAGATGTACTCGGCGCTACAATATCACGCGCCTCCCTCTGAGCGGGAGATGTAGGTACTGACACGTGAGGCGAGTTAGTCGGCATAACTCTCCCCTCGTTGTTTGGTGAAATTTGTTCAATTTGTACAGATTGACTTTTATTTAAAGTAGCATCAATACAGTTAGTACATAAATTTCTATTGGGCTCCACTTTGGCATTGCAACAAATGACACAGGTATCATCCTCTGAATCAGACATGTTTAACACACTAGCAAATAAACTTGCAACTTGGAAATACAATTCAATTAGAATAATATTAAAACGTACTGTGCCTTTAAGAAGCACAGAAGATTTATGACAGTTGAAAATTAATAAATTGAAACAGTTATAGCCTCAATCCTTGTAAACAACACAACTTTAGCAAAGGTTTAATCCCATTAGCAAAGATAGCAAATTCTGAAAGCAGGAAACAAATTACAGAATAAACGTTTTTTATCTCAGTCAAACTATAATTCTCACAGCTCTGCTGAGAGAAATTACCTCCCTCAAAATAAGTTTTGAAGACCCCTGAGCTCTGTAGAGATGAACCGGATCATGCAGGGAATACAATGAGTTGCTGACTGAAATATTTGATGCGTAGTAAAAGCGCCAAAAAACGGCCCCTCCCCCTCACACACAGCAGTGAGGGAGAACAGAAACTGTCAGAAAACAGATTAAGCAACTGCCAAGTGGAAAAATAGTGCCCAAACATTTATTCACTCAGTACCTCAGCAAATGAAAACGATTTTACATTCCAGCAAAAACGTTAAACATAATCTCTAGTTATTAAACAGCTTTATGTATTTCATACAGTGTAATTCTAGTGAAGTACCATTCCCCAGAATACTGAAGTGTAAAGTATACATACATGACATTATATCGGTATGGCAGGATTTTCTCATCAATTCCATTGTCAGAAAATAAAAACTGCTACATACCTCTATGCAGATTCATCTGCCCGCTGTCCCCTGATCTGAAGTTTACCTCTCCTCAGATGGCCGAGAAACAGCAATATGATCTTAACTACTCCGGCTAAAATCATAACAAAAACTCTGGTAGATTCTTCTTCAAACTCTGCCAGAGAGATAATAACACACTCCGGTGCTATTTTAAAATAACAAACTTTTGATTGAAGATATAAAACTAAGTATAATCACCATAGTCCTCTCACACATCCTATCTAGTCGTTGGGTGCAAGAGAATGACTGGGAGTGACGTAGAGGGGAGGAGCTATATGCAGCTCTGCTGGGTGAATCCTCTTGCACTTCCTGTTGGGGAGGAGTAATATCCCAGAAGTAATGATGACCCGTGGACTGATCACACTTAACAGAAGAAAACTTCCTTCAACTTACGCCGCTCTAGCCCTGGAGTCTACAAACACTCCGTGACATTGTGACAATCACAGACTGAGACATGGCTCCCGTGCTAACTGCCTGTAACTCTTGCAGAGTTGCCAACTGGAAATTTTATAATTTAAAAAAAAAAAACATTAAAAAATAGGAGATTTAAAAAAATTGCTCCCCACTGCTCCCTATTGCCGGGACAGTCCAGAACATTTAAATGGCCGGGACTGGGTCTCAAATACCCGGACTGTCCTGGCAAAAATGGGACAGTTGGCAACTATGCCATTAAAATGTCTTATAACCACACCCTTTACACAACTATGGGCTAGATTACAAGTGGCGTGGTAAAATGTGTTTTCGTGATCGTGAAAACTTTGCTAGAGTTAAAGTGAAAGTAAATCCTAGCGTTTTATAAACGCTAGGATTGACTTCTGAAACAAATAAAGGGGACTTTCATTCATGAAGCATAAGATACTTCATGTAGAAAGCTTCTTTATTTGTTTTAACCGATCGCCATTTTTAGCTGCTACAGCAGCCCACGGCTAAAAAATTTTTTTGATAAGAGGTGACATTTTCACCTCTTAGCCAATAGCCATGCAGTAAATCCGGCTTGGCGCCCATGCTAACTGCCTGTAACTTTAGCACTCTTGCCGAGTTGTCAACTGGACCGCAAGTCCGCAACAATAATAACAATAGTTTAAAAAAACTTTAAAAAACAGAAGGAAATTTAAAAAAATTACTCCCCACTGCTCCCTATTGCCGGGACAGTCCGGAACATTTAAATGGCCGGGACTGGGTCTCAAATACCGGGATTGTCCCAGCAAAAACGGGACAGTTGGCAACTATGCCATTAAAATGTCTTAAAACCGCAATCCTTTACACAACTATGGGCTAAATTACAAGTGGCGCGGTAAAATGTGTTTTCGTGATCGTAAAAACTTTGCTACAGTAAGAGTGAAAGTAAATCCTAGAATTTTACAAACGCTAGGATTGACTTTTGAAACAAATAAAGAGGACTTTCATTCATGAAGTATAAGATACTTCATGTAGAAAGCTCCTTTATTTGTTTTAACCGATTACCGTTTTTAGCTGCTACAGCAGCCCACGGCAAAACAAATTTTTTGCTAAGAGGTGACGTTTTCACCTCTTAGCCAATAGCCGTGCAGTAAATCCGGCTTGGCGCCCATTTTTTTAGCCGTGTGCTGCTGTAGCGGCTAAGAACGGCGATCGGTTAAAACAATTAAAGGAGCTTTCCACATGAAGTATCATACTTCATGAATGAAAGTCCCTTTATTTGTTTTAAAAGTCAATCCTAGCTTTTGTAAAACGCTAGGATTTACTTTCACTTTAAGCTTACTGCGCTAGTCGAGATGCGTTCGTGTTAAAAAAACTTATGTTGCGTGATAACCCAAATAACACAAAAATCCTAACAAATTATCACGTGTGTGTGCATGTATTCCCCCATAGAAATCAATGGAGAGAAAAAAAAAGTAGAAAAAAAAGTAGAAAAAAAACCCAACTATCGCGTAAACACAATTGCATTTTCGCATTCCCAATAGCAGTCAATGGAGAGAAAAAAATTGTTGACAAAAAACACCTATCGTGCAAACAACATAGCATATTTGCATTAGCAAATGTAAAATAATTACATTAAATACATAGTTAAAATATTTATTAAATATTAATATTGCATAAATATGTTTTATCATGTTTTCATCTACTTAATGGCAAAGGGCTCTAATGCACTTATATATACTGTATATATATATATATATATATATATATATATATATATGTGTGTGTGTGTGTGCATATATGTCTATGTGTATATATATATGTCTGTCAATACATATATACACATATAAATACATTAATATATATCTACACATATATAGACGTATACACCTTTAGCAATGTATCTATATGTATCAATGTTAAAGTACTTTGGCAGCTTTTTTTTTTTCTTCTAACACCCGAGATCTCATATGTTTAAATAATTTTTATGCAACTTTTTTGTTTGTGAAAACAGTTAACCACAGCTCTGAGATGGCGGTAAGGCAAATTTGCCCGTTTACGTGCACGCGATAAATAACCAGCAATACAAGTGGCTGGTTATTGCTACCACAAGCTTGCGGAAGCAATTATTACTGATTTTTTTTTTCTTCAAATGTGCCCCAATTGCCCCAAAATTAAATGTGTAGTGGCTTTAATAAATTAAAAACTATGAGCATTTTTTTTTAAAAAAAAATCATAACTGCACAAAGCAGTTTTTAGGATTAAAGTGAGCGGGTCTTGGGTGTTAGAAAAAAATCGGCACTGAAAAGTGCCTTTACATAGCGGTCTATGGGGACTCTGAAAAACTGCAAATATATGTGTTTGTGTGTGTGGCAATAAAGTTTCTTTAGTGCCTCAAGAAAGCATCATGGGCACATTTTTTAACAACTATAACACAGAAGACTGCCCAAAACACAAACTTGAGGACCCCATGGTAATATGAGTCAGACGATTGAAGTACTTCATTATGCAGATAGCAAAAAATTAATAGTCAGGTAACAAAAGTTACTAGGCCACTTAAAGGGACAGTTAAATTCCAAAATATCCAAAAGACTCTGATTTGTGCACTGAGAGTACACACCATTCAGGGTGTTATATGTTCTAAAAGTGTAGAAATTGAGCTTATCTGAGAGTTAGATACTCATTCAAGAAAGGTTTTGGAGGTGTAGAAATTAATCTGAGTGTTACTCGTTAGGAAACATATTGTAAGTATAGTACTATGCTTTCAAACATGTTATACTTGAGAAAACTAGCCCTGTGTGTAGGATGAGGTTCATGTCTATTTAAAGGGACATAAACCTCTTGTAATTATAAGACCTTTCTGTATTTCTGAAATGCATTAAAGGGATATGAAACCCAAAAATCTTATTATGTGATTGAGACAGAGCATACAATTAAAAAAAAAAAAAAAAAATCAAATGTACTTCTATTATCAAATTTGCTTTGCTCCTATCAGAGGCGTAACTAGAAACCACAGCGCCCAGGTGCAAGAATCTAAGAAGCCCCCCCACCAAAAGGTGAATTTGATAAATATCTTTTTTTTTTTAAACATTTAACAGAAAAAAAATGTGAATCAGATTACATGTCTGCAAAAGGAGGTACCCTGTGCCCACAGACTGTGAGATGGTCTGACCCCCTATTACTGCATATAGTGACACTGTTTAACCCACCAGTACTGTATATAGTGAATTAGTGACACAGTCTGTAATCTGCCGGTGAGATGGCTGGCTTGACCCTACCCGCCCCAGTACTTTATAAAGTGACCACAGTAGTTTGTGACATAGTCCAGCCCCCCGTGGTACTGTATAGTGACACTGTTTACCCCTTAACCCCCCATGCTGTAGTAACAAGGTCTGTAATTTGCTGGTTCCACAAACATACACACAGACACACATACATGCATAAATACACACAGTCACATACATACACACACACACATACATGCATAAATACACACACAGTCACATACATACACACACACAAACATAAACACACAAACATGCATAAATACACACACAGTCACATACATACACACACACAAACATAAACACACAAACATGCATAAATACACACACAGTCACATACATACACACATACATACACATAAACATCAATCGGTAAAACAGAAACACTAACCCCTGTAGTCAGAGACAGAGACACTAGTGAAGCATAACGTCACACTCACATGATATCAGTGCAGGCAGTGCCAGGTGAACGTTTTTTATTGAATTTTTTTTTTAAGCTGGGCCCGGTCGCAGTTGCGACCTATGCACCCCCTGTAGTTCCGTCCCTGGCTCCTATGGTATTTTTTGTTAAAAAGATATGTAGGTAGGTGTCTGGAGCACTACATGGCAGGAAATAGTGCTGCCATCTAGTGCTCTTGCAAATGGATAACATTCTTGCAAAACTGCTGCCATATAATGCTCCATAGATATGCACACTTCCAAAACGTAATTTTCTACAAAAGATACCAAGAAACAAAGACAATGTGATGATAGAAGTAAATTAGAAAGTTGTTTCAAATTAAATGCTTTATCTGAATCATGAAACATTAATTATGGGTTTCATGCCCCTTTAACAAAGTAGCTGACAGTTAAAACATTCAAACACCTTCGGCTAGATTACGAGTTTTGCGTTACGGGTTTTAACGCTGAAAAATTGGCCATTACGCTGGAATGGCCAGGAACGCATATTACAAGTTGCAGCAGTATAGCTATACCGCAAGCATTTTAGCCTGTAACGCAACGTCCATTCCACACTCAAAAAAAATTAAGTTTGAGTGCGGGATTTTCCATAGCGCCTTATTACAGGTTGTGTGGTCGTGCTAAAATGCTTGCGTTACAGCCTATACCGACACAATCCATACCGCCATCTGAGACCAGTAGTTATGGATTTTGCTAAACAAAAATGTTTCACAAAACTCATAACTAAACTGTTACAAAGTACACTATTACACATAAACTACCTATTAACCCCTAAACCGCCGCCCTCCCGCATCGCAAACACTATATTAAACTTATTAACCCCTAATCTGCCGCCCACTCACATCGCCGAGACTATATAACCCTATTAACCCCTAAACCGCCACCCCGACATTGCCAACACTATATAAACCTATAAACCTCTAAACCGCTGGTCCCCACATTGCCAACACTATAATAAAGTATTAACCCCTAACCTCCAGCCCCCCACATTGTAACTACTAAACTAAACCTATTAACCCCTAAACCTAACACCCCCCTAACTTTAAATTAAAATTACTCTTTTTAACCCTTTGAGTGCTAAGCACTTTCCCACCTGGGTGCTAAGATTTTTTTAAGTTTTTTTTTATTTTTTGAACAAAATTTTTTATTTACACTGTTGGAAAGATTAGGCGATTACCTTTCCAATGGTGGGTCTTGGTGGTCTGTAGCTACTTAGATGTCTGAGATACAGGCTTCTAAGCAGCATGCCCCCTGCTCCTATACTTAACATTGTTAAGTATAAATAAAGTTGCGCGGTGACGTCATCGCGTTATTGAGCATGACGTCACCACGCAAAACGGGAAGCCCCGGTGATGCCTGTCACTCTACAGGCACGATCGCCGGGGGTAGGAGCGGGTGGGAGCCCCCAGTTCTCCCTCAAGGTGAGAGAGTTCTAGTGACGGCTCTGAGCTGTCATTAGCAGTGCACCAGAGTGGGAAACTCTGTAAAAGCTCAGAGCCGTCATTAGCACTCAAAGGGTTAAAAAAATAAAAAAACTTACCTGTGAAATAAAAAAAACTAAGTTTAAACTATAAATTAACCTAACATAACTATTCTAATAAAATAAAAAAATACTACCAATTAAAAACCTAAATTTAAAATTTAAAAAAACCTAACACTACGAAAAAAATGAAAAATCTAAAATTACAAAAAAACACAATTTATGCTTACCTGATAAATTTATTTCTCTTGTGGTGTATCCAGTCCACGGATCATCCATTACTTGTGGGATATTCTCATTCCCAACAGGAAGTTGCAAGAGGACACCCACAGCAGAGCTGTTATATAGCTCCTCCCCTAACTGCCATATCCAGTCATTCGACCGAAAACACGCAGAGAAAGGAGAAACCATAGGGTGCAGTGGTGACTGTAGTTTAAATGAAAAAATTACCTGCCTTAAAATGACAGGGCGGGCCGTGGACTGGATACACCACAAGAGAAATAAATTTATCAGGTAAGTATAAATTGTGTTTGCTCTTGTAAGGTGTATCCAGTCCACGGATCATCCATTACTTGTGGGATACCAATACCAAAGCTAAAGTACACGGATGAAGGAAGGGACAATGCAGGTACTTAAACGGAAGGTACCACTGCCTGTAAAACCTTTCTCCCAAAAATAGCCTCCGAAGAAGCAAAAGTATCAAATTTGTAGAATTTTGAAAAAGTATGAAGCGAAGACCAAGTCGCCGCCTTGCAAATCTGTTCAACAGAAGCCTCATTTTTAAAGGCCCAAGTGGAAGCCACAGCTCTAGTAGAATGAGCTGTAATCCTTTCAGGAGGCTGCTGTCCAGCAGTCTCATAGGCTAAGCGGATTATGCTTCTTAGCCAAAAAGAAAGAGAGGTAGCCGAAGCCTTTTGACCTCTCCTCTGTCCAGAGTAGACAACAAACAAAGCAGATGTTTGACGAAAATCTTTAGTAGCTTGTAAGTAAAACTTTAAAGCACGAACCACGTCCAGATTGTGTAATAGACGTTCCTTCTTTGAAGAAGGATTAGGACACAAGGATGGAACAACAATCTCTTTATTGATATTCTTGTTAGATACCACCTTAGGTAAAAACCCAGGTTTGGTACGTAGGACTACCTTATCCGTATGGAAAATCAGATAAGGAGAATCACATTGTAAGGCAGATAATTCGGAGACTCTACGAGCCGAGGAAAGAGCTACCAAAAAAAGAACTTTCCAAGATAAAAGTTTGATATCTATGGAATGAAGAGGTTCAAACAGAACTCCTTGAAGAACCTTAAGAACCAAATTTAAGCTCCATGGTGGAGCAACAGGTTTAAACACAGGCTTGATTCTAACTAAAGCCTGACAAAATGCCTGAACGTCTGGAACATCTGCCAGACGCTTGTGCAAAAGAATAGACAGAGCAGAAATCTGTCCCTTTAAGGAACTAGCTGACAATCCTTTTTCCAAACCCTCTTGAAGAAAGGATAATATCCTGGGAATCCTGACCTTACTCCATGAGTAACCCTTGGATTCACACCAATAAAGATATTTACGCCATATCTTATGGTAAATTTTCCTGGTGACAGGCTTTCGTGCCTGTATTAAGGTATCAATGACTGACTCGGAGAAGCCACGCTTTGATAAAATCAAGCGTCCAATCTCCAGGCAGTCAGTCTCAGAGAAATTAGATTTGGATGGTTGAAAGGACCCTGAAGTAGAAGGTCCTGTCTCAGAGGCAGAGTCCATGGTGGAAAGGATGACATGTCCACTAGATCTGCATACCAGGTCCTGCGTGGCCACGCAGGCGCTATCAAAATCACCGATGCTCTCTCCTGCTTGATCTTGGAAATCAGTCGAGGGAGCAGAGGAAACGGTGGAAACACATAAGCCAGGTTGAAAGACCAGGGCGCTGCTAGAGCATCTATCAGCGTCGCCTTGGGATCCCTGGACCTGGATCCGTAACAAGGAAGCTTGGCGTTCTGGCGAGACGCCATGAGATCCAGTTCTGGTTTGCCCCAACAATGAATCAATTGTGCAAACACCTCCGGATGGAGTTCCCACTCCCCCGGATGAAAAGTCTGACGACTTAGAAAATCCGCCTCCCAGTTCTCTACACCTGGGATATGGATAGCTGATAGGTGGCAAGAGTGAGTCTCTGCCCAGCGAATTATCCTTGAGACTTCTAACATCGCTAGGGAACTTCTTGTTCCCCCTTGATGGTTGATGTAAGCCACAGTCGTGATGTTGTCCGACTGAAATCTGATGTACCTCAGAGTTGCTAACTGAGGCCAAGCCTGAAGAGCATTGAATATCGCTCTCAGTTCCAGAATATTTATTGGAAGGAGTGTCTCCTCCTGAGTCCACAATCCCTGAGCCTTCAGGGAGTTCCAGACTGCACCCCAACCTAGAAGGCTGGCATCTGTTGTTACAATTGTCCAATCTGGCCTGCGAAAGGTCATACCTTTGGACAGATGGACCTGAGATAGCCACCAGAGAAGAGAATCCCTGGTCTCTTGATCCAGATTTATTAGAGGGGACAAATCTGTGTAATCCCCGTTCCACTGACTGAGCATGCATAGTTGCAGCGGTCTGAGATGTAGGCGTGCAAACGGCACTATGTCCATTGCCACTACCATTAAGCCGATTACTTCCATGCACTGAGCCACCGAAGGGCGCGGAATGGAATGAAGAACACGGCAGGAATTTAGAAGCTTTGATAACCTGGACTCCGTCAGGTAAATTTTCATTTCTACAGAATCTATCAGAGTCCCTAGGAAGGAAACTCTTGTGAGTGGGGATAGAGAACTCTTTTCCTCGTTCACTTTCCACCCATGCGATCTCAGAAATGCCAGTACTATGTCCGTATGAGACTTGGCAATTTGGAAGTTTGACGCCTGTATCAGGATGTCGTCTAAATAAGGGGCCACTGCTATGCCCCGCGGCCTTAGGACCGCCAGAAGTGACCCCAGAACCTTCGTAAAGATTCTTGGGGCTGTAGCTAATCCAAAGGGAAGAGCTACAAACTGGTAATGCCTGTCTAGAAAGGCAAACCTGAGAAACCGATGATGATCTTTGTGTATCGGAATGTGAAGATAAGCATCCTTTAAATCCACTGTAGTCATATATTGACCCTCCTGGATCATAGGTAGGATGGTACGAATAGTTTCCATTCTGAATGATGGAACTCTGAGGAATTTGTTTAAGATCTTTAGATCCAAAATTGGTCTGAAGGTTCCCTCTTTTTTGGGAACCACAAACAGATTTGAGTAAAAACCCTGTCCCAGTTCCTCCTTTGGAACTGGATGGATCACTCCCATAACTAGGAGGTCTCGTACACAGTGTAAGAATGCCTCTCTCTTTATCTGGTTTGCAGATAATTGTGAAAGGTGAAATCTCCCTTTTGGGGAGGAAGCTTTGAAGTCCAGAAGATATCCCTGGGATATAATTTCCAACGCCCAGGTATCCTGGATATCTCTTGCCCATGCCTGGGCAAAGAGTGAAAGTCTGCCCCCTACTAGATCTGTTACCGGATAGGGGGCCATTCCTTCATGCTGTCTTAGAGGCAGCAGCAGGCTTTTTGGCCTGCTTACCTTTGTTCCAGGTCTGATTTGGTCTCCAGACCGTCTTGGACTGAGCAAAAGTTCCCTCTTGTTTTGCATTAGAGGAAGTTGATGCCGCACCTGCCTTGAAGTTTCGAAAGGCACGAAAATTAGACTGTTTGGCCCTTGATTTGGACCTGTCCTGAGGAAGGGCATGACCTTTTCCTCCAGTGATATCAGCAATAATCTCCTTCAAACCAGGCCCGAATAGGGTCTGCCCCTTGAAGGGAATGTTAAGTAGCTTAGATTTTGAAGTCACGTCAGCTGACCATGATTTAAGCCATAGTGCCTTGCGCGCCTGTATAGCAAAACCAGAATTCTTAGCCGTTAGTTTAGTCAAATGAACAATGGCATCAGAAACAAAAGAATTGGCTAGCTTAAGTGCTCTAAGCTTGCCAAGTATGTCATCCAATGGAGTCGCTACCTGTAAAGCCTCTTCCAGAGACTCAAACCAGAACGCCGCAGCAGCAGTGACAGGAGCAATGCATGCAAGGGGCTGTAGGATAAAACCTTGTTGAATAAACATTTTCTTAAGGTAACCTTCTAATTTTTTATCCATTGGATCTAAAAAAGCACAGACAGGGATAGTAGTACGCTTTGCTAGAGTAGAAACTGCTCCCTCCACCTTAGGGACTGTCTGCCATAAGTCCCGTGTGGTGGCGTCTATTGGAAAAAATTTTCTAAAAATAGGAGGGGGAGAGAACGGCACACCTGGTCTATCCCATTCCTTATTAATAATTTCTGTAAACCTTTTAGGTATTGGAAAAACATCAGTACACACCGGCACTGCATAGTATTTATCCAGTCTACACAATTTCTCTGGCACTGCAATTGTATCACAGTCATTCAGAGCAGCTAAAACCTCCCTGAGCAACACGCGGAGGTGTTCAAGCTTAAATTTAAATGTAGAAATATCAGAATCAGGCATCTTTCCTGAGTCAGACACATCACCCACAGACTGAAGCTCTCCTTCCTCAGCTTCTGCATATTGTGAGGCAGTATCAGACATGGTTCTTAAAGCGTCAGTATGCTCTGCATTTCGTCTAACCCCAGAGCTATCTCGCTTACCTCTAAATTCAGGTAGTCTGGCTAATACCGCTGACAGTGTATTATCCATGACTGCCGCCATGTCTTGTAAAGTAATCGCTATGGGCGCCCTAGATGTACTTGGCGCAATTTGAGCGTGAGTCCCTTGAGCGGGAGTCAAAGGATCTGACACGTGAGGAGAGTTAGTCGGCATAACTTCCCCCTCGTCAGATTCCTCTGGTGATAAATTTTTTAAAGACAAAATATGATCTTTATTTCTTAAAGTGAAATAAGAACATTTGGTACACATTCTAAGAGGGGGTTCCACCATGGCTTTTAAACATAATGAACAAGGAGTTTCCTCTATGTCAGACATGTTTGTACAGACTAGCAAGCTTGGAAAACACTACTGTGCCTTTAAGAGAAACAAATTTTGTCAAAATTTGAAAAACAGTGAAAAAAGGCAGTAAATCAAACGAAATTTTTACAGTGTATGTAATAAGTTAACAGAGCATTGCACCCACTTGCAAATGGATGATTAACCCCTTAGTTCAAAAAACGGATCAAAAAACCATATAGACGTTTTTTAACAGTCACAACAAACTGCCACAGCTCTGCTGTGGCCCTACCTTCCCCAATAAACGACTTTGGAAAGCCTTTGAGCCCTTTAGAGATGTCCTATAGCATTCAGGGGACTTCTGAGGGAAGCTGGATGTCTCTGTCTGTAATTTTAACTGCGCAAAAAAGCGCTAAAATAGGCCCCTCCCACTCATACTACAACAGTGGAAAGCCTCAGGAAACTGTTTCTAGGCAAAATTTAAGCCAGCCATGTGGAAAAAACTAGGCCCCAATAAAGTTTTATCACCAAAGCACATATAAAAACGATTAAACATGCCAGCAAACGTTTTATAATGCAATTTTATAAGGGTATTACCCCTGAGAGTAAGCATGATACCAGTCGCTATTAAATCACTGTATTCAGGCTTAACTTACATTAATCCGGTATCAGCAGCATTTTCTAGCATTTTCCATTTCTAGAAAAAATTGTAACTGCACATACCTCATAGCAGAGTAACCTGCACGCCATTCTCCCGCTGAAGTTACCTCTCTCCTCAGACATATGTGAGAACAGCAATGGATCTTAGTTACAACCTGCTAAGATCATAGAAAACTCAGGCAGATTCTTCTTCTATTTACTGCCTGGGATAAATAGTACAACTCCGGTACCATTTAAAATAACAAACTTTTGATTGAAGATAAAAAACTAACTATATTTCACCACTCTCTCTTACTACCTCCATGCGTGTTGAGAGTTGCAAGAGAATGACTGGATATGGCAGTTAGGGGAGGAGCTATATAACAGCTCTGCTGTGGGTGTCCTCTTGCAACTTCCTGTTGGGAATGAGAATATCCCACAAGTAATGGATGATCCGTGGACTGGATACACCTTACAGGAGAAATAATAAACTCAAAATTACAAAAAAATAAAAAACTCTTAAGATTACAAAAAAATAATAAACAAAATTATCAAAAATAAAAACAATTGGGGGCGGAGCCAGCTGCCAATGAAGACAGACACACATAGCAGAGCTCCTGACTTATTTAACTTAAAAACGAAAAATAATGCTATTTTATCAAACTGAATTCCAGTTTAACTATTCGTATATGTTTGCTTAATACGCTCTGAGTCGATAGGAGCCCTGTATGGAGAAGATATATGGACTTTGGCATCCCAGCCTAACCTTGTGGTGAGCGCCGTAGTATTTTACACTAGGCCCACTAACTCTGGCAATCTTCTAAACGGGTGGAGAGGAAGAGCGCTTTGTGTTGCTTCTTTTTTGCCCCCCGGACTACTAAGCTCATAGTAACATTTGCGCAATTAAGTGCAGAGGAGAAGATTCCTGTGAGCGGCTTGCTTATTTCTGAGTCGTGACCCTAACATGGAGGCTGCAGAGAAATGGGAAATGCGCACTCAACGACATATTGACACTCACTTCCAGAATCTCAAGACGAACCTCGCCTTATTGATCTCCTCCCTGGAGCGGAAGATACTATCGAGGGACGAATCCCTAAATGAGCAGCCAGCTAATACTGGAGACTGTGTGGTTGGTGGCGCCATATACCCCTCTTCAGAGCCATGTGGTACGAAGGGCGTCTCACTACCATCACTGAGGGACACCCCAAAGGCTGCAGCTGTCCAGATGGATCAAGACACAGAACACGGGGAGATAAGCATTCCCTTAGGACTCGATGATACTCCGGTCCATGCCAATACTGTACGCTCAGGAGAGTGTGTAGCTCTTGATTCTGCTGGCCCAGCTGGGTTGGAGCTCACGCAAAATTACATTAAGCCAAACATGCCATGGAATCCACACATGAGGCATCGCTGGTCAGCTGCTAATGGTAACGGATTGTATGTACTTTTAAAGCCCTTCGAGCAACAACTGATTTGGAGATTGGGAATAGGTTAAACGCTGGGTTCTTACACGTAATTAGAAATCACTAGGACTCACTAACAACGTGGTGTTTGATATTTTCAACACTCCTAACTAAATGATTGTGTTCTACTGTTTATTGTTTATACCATTTCCTCCATATTTAATAATGTTTAGTAGTTCATTCTAGCTAGTATCACAGATTTGCTGGATGTTTCTATATGACATTTACCTCTGATCATTGGACTGGGAAGATCTAAAGTTTATTGGGACCATTGTTGTACTAGTTGATCTCCAAGGTTTTGTTCAAGCATTGCCCCATTCCCTTTGATCTAATGTTATATAATTTGGTTGTCCACATTATTAACTACATGTTTAGAGTCACAGATCTTCCATGTCTCTTGTTTTACAGGCTAAGTTCAGTATATCATTTTATGTATAGTTGAGAGACTTTCCTACTGTATTAGCTTCCTTGCAGTTTACTTAACTGTTTGTCTCACTAACATTTGCAGGGAATGCTTATTGTTCTCCCCCTTCCCTGCCTGCAAGGCTCAGCATATACTATCTAATATCACATTCTGCATGTCTACCTGAGTTCTATTTGATAAAGTACCTAGTGCTTCCTTGGTCACTTAACAATTTGGGGTTCAGCAGTTTAACGTGTTGCAACTATGTGTTTACATTCAGAGATTTTTCTGCCTTCACTGGGATTCCCTTATTTAAAAAAAAAAAAAAAAAATGCTTGATATTATTTCAAGGGATGGGCACCTATATATATGTACAACTGATTGCATTGCTCTATTCTCTTTACCTTAGAGGTACAGGCGTAGCCAGCGGCCGGGGCTGCGCCTTCACAATTAATACGTCTAGGAATATAGGTGTTCCATTATGCTCAATAGATTCATCCCTTTATTGTCATGATGCTCCCCCAATATTGACATCTATTTTACACAAAGTGTGTTATTTGCTCCCACGCTACTCCAAGTTACAAAACTCCCTACCACTTTAATAGCAGCCTCTTATAGATAGGAATGTTTTATGCTATAATGGTTCTAGTTCAATCCACATAGTCCATCTTTTGCTTCTACTTATAGCCCTCCTAATTGTGGTGACGGTTGTTGCCTAGACTATATGTTACCTACATAGTGTATCCAGAGACGAACTGTAGTGCTCATTATATTAGCTAACTTATTCCAGCGCTTATAGCTCTCCTATTTATGGTGAAGCTTGTTGCCTAGACTTATCAGACTTTATTTGTTACTTACATAGTGTATCCAGAGACAAACTGTAGTGCTCATTACATTAGCTTATTTATTCCAGCTGGCATATTGATTACTGTAAGAGGGTACAACCCACTGGCTAATAGTTTTGCC
This sequence comes from Bombina bombina, assembly GCF_027579735.1. Taxonomy (NCBI): domain Eukaryota; kingdom Metazoa; phylum Chordata; class Amphibia; order Anura; family Bombinatoridae; genus Bombina; species Bombina bombina. The sequence goes on along the minus strand of NC_069501.1, from coordinate 536,180,113 downwards.
TACTTAGCTCACAGATATGTTATCAATCGATAAGATGTTATAAAATGAGGTGTAGTGAGACTTTGCAGACTAATACAGTGTTTCTTGTGCAGGCAGGTCCTGCATCACTATTTTTATCACTTATTCCCTTCTCATGCACTGTATTTTAGACAAGCCCTACAAATTTTGCCAATTGGGCAAGCATAGAACCTATGGCTCCCTTGATTTAGGTGCTCCTTTGACCTAGCATATACTCAACATATTAATAACCTACTACTTTATAACGACCACCTCCCAGCCCCCCCCCCCCTCCCATTCTCAAATAATATACCTCCTAACTTAGGAGGGTTATCTTAGCGGTGTATCTTGCTTGTACCGCACCCTAACTACTTTCATATTCATATATCCTGCAGTGTAATGCGACAACGACCATATTTTTCCTCCCCAGCTTTGCAGGTTTGTTTAGCATTCTTTTTTTGTTAATCATAAATAATTAAAAGAGTAAAACAGGGTTTCTCATCTGAGATCCAAGAGTGATCTCATCCTATTTAAACTATAACTATACCCACAATACATTATCATAAGGTCCTAGAGTGGCCCGTTCAACTGCCCAGTGGGTATTAAAGTCTTAAAGGCAATTGTTGTCCATTTCAAGATTATGTTATGTCATGCAATGTAACTATACACTGTATTTGTATTTTTTCCAATGACGTTTTTTGTATGTTTGCCTCATTTGAAACCTTAATAAAGAGTATTAAAAAATAAAAAAAAATAAAAAATAAAAACAATTACACCTAATCTAATAGCCCTATAAAAATAAAAAAGCCCCCCAAAATAAAAACACCCCCTAACCTACAATAAACTACCAGTAGCCCTTAAAAGGGCCTTTTGTAGGGCATTGTCCTAAATTATACAGCTCTTTTACCTTAAAAATTAATAAGTCCCCCCTAAAAGTAGCCCCCCTACCCAACTAACCCCCAAAATAAAAAAAAAATTACTCTAAAAAATCCTAAACTACCCATTGCATTGCCCTTTAAAGGGCATTCAGCTCTTTTACAATTGCCAAAAGCCTTAATCTAAAAAAAAACAAAAAAAAAAACACCAAAAAAAAAAAGAAAAAACCCCCCAACTAACACTAACCCAATAAAATCTACTCACGGTTCCTGAAGTCCGGACATCCATCTTCATCCAGGCAGGGAAATTTTGGGGACGTCTTCTATCTCCATCCCGGCAGCGCGGAGCGGAGCTATCCTGGACGATGAAGACATCCTGCACGGAGCCTCCTCTTCATACGGTCAACTTCGTACACTAAAGTTGAATGCAAGGTAGCCGTTTCAAAATGGCGTACCTTGCATTGCTATTGGCTGATTTGATTCTTCAAATTCAAGTCAGCAAATAGGATGAGAGCTTCTGAAATCGTATTGGCTGTTCAAAACAGCCAATAGGATGAGAGCTACTGAAATACTCTAGGCTGATTTGAACCGCCGGGATGAAGATAGAAGATGTCCCCGAGATGTATGAAGGTGTCCGGACTTCAGGAACCGTAAGTAGATTTTATGGGGTTAGTGTTAGTTTTTTTGGGTTTTTTTGGGGTGTTTTGTTTTTTTTTAGATTAGATTAGGGCTTTGGGCAATTGTAAAAGAGCTGAATGCCCTTTTAGGGGCAATGGGTAGCTTAGGATATTTTAGAGTTAGGTTTTTTATTTTGGGGGGGTTGGTTGGCTTAGAGTTTTTTATTTTTTCTGTAGTGTTAGGTTTTTTTAAATTTAGTGTATTTAGTGTATGTAATATAGATTTTTTAATAGGTATTTTTTTTTAATTTTATTAGAATAGTTATGTTAGGTTAATTTATAGTTTAAACTTAGATTTTTTTTTATTTCACAGGTAAGTTTTTATTTATTTTAAGATAGTTATATTGTAATTTTAATTTAAAGTTAAGGAGGTGTAAGGTTTAGGGGTTAATAATTTAATTTAGTGTTTTGAGATATGGGGGATGCGGCAGTATAGGGGTTAATAGTTTAGTAGTTACGATGTGGGGGGGCGGCGGTTTAGGTGTTAATGACTTTAATTAGTGTCGGCGATGTCGGGGAGCGGCGGAATAGGGGTTAATAATTTTTATTAGTGTCGGCAATGTCGGGGAGTGGTGGAATAGGGGTTAATAATTTTTATTAGTGTTGGCGATGTCGGGGGAGAGGTGTAATAGGGGTTAATAACTTTATTTTGTGTCGGCGATGTCGGGGAGCGGGGGACTAGGTGTTTATGTTAGGATGTTAGGTTTAAACGTAACTCTCTTTTCCCTATAGACATCAATGGGGTTGCGTTACTGCGATCTCCATTCCGCGATCACAGGTGTTTGTCTAACACTTTCTCCCCATTGATGTTTATGGGGGAAAGCATGCACGAGCATGTAAACTTAGCCCTTGGCTTTTGTGTGGTATGGAGCTTAACACACAGCACAAGGAGGCTTTTCAGTAACTCGTAATGGCAGCGCTATGAAGAGTGCAATAACGCAATTTTTTTGGCTTTAGTTTCACACCCTGTTTAGCGCAAAACTTGTAATCTAGGTGCTTATTTGCTACGATTCTTTTTCAATTACTAAAATCTCCCCACCACTTGCTTATTTTGTAGGAGCCAATCCTTGTTGGAACGGAGTAGGAATTCAGTTTACTTTTTCAGTGTAAAGAGAGAAAAGGATACCTAAGCACTCAGGGTTCCCATAATTGTGTTATTTTCTGGTGATGGTATAATAACTTTTACTAGAAGCATTTTTATTAATGGAAGTATTCATGCACATCTAAACACTGACCTTTCTTTCCCTTTAAGTGGCCCAAGCAGGTACCTAGAGATATTTTATTCATAGGGCCGCCATGGAGAGGAATTACACAAATGTTTGGGTATTTTTTTAGACCATATATTCACATACAGAACCCTGCAGAGTAAATGTCTATCAATGTAAAATTTGTGTTACTAAAATGATTTGAGGGACCTCGCCGTACTGACGAGATGTCTTAGATCATCTCCTGAGAGGAGAGCTTTAAATCATTGAGTGCAAAGACATACTCTCCTGGCTGATCAAGCAATGCAGTTTTAAAATTTTAATTTCAAAAGTTCATAAGAGTAGTATATTCTTTTTATGCTTTGCTTTCTAACCTAAATAAAAAGGGGTATCTTTTTAAAACTAATATTAAAAGCTATTTACATAATCTATAATATAAATATGTTTTCATTTGCAAAAGGTTTTAAACCAACTTGGTTTACAGAGTGCAATGAAAAGACCTTGAATACACGTGTATGATTTGTCACCTCGGGTTACGTGTTACCATCATCCAATTCATCTGTCAGTCACACATCCATCACATGCTACTTGCCCTGGAGAAATATCATGAGTTATTTTGGGATTTTGTTTTAACTTTTAGTATGTACAGGTGCAGCACATGTACACATATAGTGCCAGATTACGAGTGGAGCTAAAATTAACGTCTAAGCTTGAGCGTTAATTGCGCTAGAAGTAAGCTTTCTATGCTTGTCGGGTTGCACTCATATTACAATTTGAAAGTAAACTGTTTTCCTCTCGCGTTAACTTGACAAGCGCAAAAAAACAAAGTTAGAATATTGCGTGCGCATTCACATATTCTTCCATAGAAGACAATGGAGAATAAAAAGTGTGTGGGGGGGAACACCCTACTCTCACACAAACCCAATTGCATATTCTCATTTGCGCTAACTGAAAATATTAATATTTGCCATTCCAATGTTCTTCAAATATCATATGTTCTATTTATTCATAAATACATATTTCTACACTTATCTGATGGTATTTTGGTACAATCTATACCTATATATACACACACACACACACACATATATATATATATATATATATTTACATATACACACACACACATGATTATATAAAGATATATACACATATATATATATATATATATATATATATATATATATATATATATATATATATATATGAATATCTATTTAGAAATACATATTCTGCACACATTGGAAAGTCAAATATTTACAGTAAATACATAGTTAAAACCTTTATTAAAGGGACACTAACCCCAATTTTTTTTCTTTTACGATTCAGATAGAGCATGCAATTTTAAGCAACTTTCTAATTTGCTCCTACTATCAAAGTTTCTTCATTCTCTTGCTTTCTTTATTTAAAAAGCAAGGCTATAAAGCTTAAGAGCCAGCCCATTTTTGGCTCAGATCCTGGGTTATGCTTGCTTATTGGTTTGCTAAATATAGCCACCAATAAGCAAGAGCTATACAGGGTGCTGAACCTAAAATGGGCTGGCTCCTAAGCTTTAAATTCCTGCTTTTTAAATAAAGATAGCAAGAGAATGAAGAAAAATGTATACAGGGAGTGCAGAATTATTAGGCAAGTTGTATTTTTGAGGATTAATTTTATTATTGAACAACAACCATGTTCTCAATGAACCCAAAAAACTCATTAATATCAAAGCTGAATAGTTTTGGAAGTAGTTTTTAGTTTGTTTTTAGTTATAGCTATTTTAGGGGGATATCTGTGTGTGCAGGTGACTATTACTGTGCATAATTATTAGGCAACTTAACAAAAAACAAATATATACCCATTTCAATTATTTATTTTTACCAGTGAAACCAATATAACATCTCAACATTCACAAATATACATTTCTGACATTCAAAAACAAAACAAAAACAAATCAGTGACCAATATAGCCACATTTCTTTGCAAGGACACTCAAAAGCCTGCCATCCATGGATTCTGTCAGTGTTTTGATCTGTTCACCATCAACATTTCGTGCAGGAGCAACCACAGCCTCTCAGACACTGTTCAGAGAGGTCTACTGTTTTCCCTCCTTGTAAATCTCACATTTGATGATGGACCACAGGTTCTTAATGGGGTTCAGATCAGGTGAACAAGGAGGCCATGTCATTAGATTTTCTTCTTTTATACCCTTTCTTGCCAGCCACGCTGTGGAGTACTTGATCGCGTGTGATGGAGCATTTTCCTGCATGAAAATCATGTTTTTCTTGAAGGATGCAGACTTCTTCCTGTACCACTGCTTGAAGAAGGTGTCTTCCAGAAACTGGCAGTAGGACTGGGAGTTGAGCTTGACTCCATCCTCAACCTGAAAAGGCCCCACAAGCTCATCTTTGATGATACCAGCCCAAACCAGTACTCCACCTCCACCTTGCTGGCGTCTGAGTCGGACTGGAGCTCTCTGCCCTTTACCAATCCAGCCACGGGCCCATCCATCTGGCCCATCAAGACTCACTCTCATTTCATCAGTCCATAAAACCTTAGAAAAATCAGTCTTGAGATATTTCTTGGCCCAGTCTTGACGTTTCAGCTTGTGTGTCTTGTTCAGTGGTGGTCGTCTTTCAGCCTTTCTTACCTTGGCCATGTCTCTGAGTATTGCACACCTTGTGCTTTTGGGCACTCCAGTGATGTTGCAGCTCTGAAATATGGCCAAACTGGTGGCAAGTGGCATCTTGGCAGCTGCACGCTTGACTTTTCTCAGTTCATGGGCAGTTATTTTGCGCCTTGGTTTTTCCACACGCTTCTTGCTACCCTGTTGACTATTTTGAATGAAACGCTTGATTGTTCGATGATCACGCTTCAGAAGCTTTGCAATTTTAAGAGTGCTGCATCCCTCTGCAAGATATCTCACTATTTTTGACTTTTCTGAGCCTGTCAAGTCCTTCTTTTGACCCATTTTGCCAAAGGAAAGGAAGTTGCCTAATAATTATGCACACCTGATATAGGGTGTTGATGTCATTAGACCACACCCCTTCTCATTACAGAGATGCACATCACCTAATATGCTTAATTGGTAGTAGGCTTTCAAGCCTATACAGCTTGGAGTAAGACAACATGCATAAAGAGGATGATGTGGTCAAAATACTCATTTGCCTAATAATTCTGCACTCCCTGTAGTAGGAGTAAATTAAAATTAAAATTGCATGCTCTATCTGAAGCATTAAAGAAAAAAATTGGGTTTAGTATCCCTTTAAATATGAATTTTGCATAAATATGCTTTAACATGTTTTCATCTACTTACCTGCAAATGGTTTCAATGCACTTGCATATATGTCATGTTTACATATGTATTTATGTGTTTATATGTGTATATATGTCTGTAAATACATATATAAATAAATATATATGTACACACCTAACACCTGAGACCTCATATCTTTGAGCCTTTATAACTTTTGTGTGCAATATTTTTTTAAATGATTTGTATTAGATGGTGTTATTATGAGGGTAACTGTACTTTGTAATTTATTTTTTATGTGTTTTGTGAAACTTTTAGATTTCGCAGAACAGTTAACTAGAGCTCTGAAGTCGCAGTAATCAGTCTAGCGTAAAATGCGATTGTGCTCCAGCTCGACGAGCGCAAACCCCAGCAATAAAAATCAGGTGGTCACATTCAATGCAACTAGCAATTCTGCAGGTCATTGTAAGGCCCTGCATTCTGCGCACAACTCAAGGAGCACTATGAAGAAGCAGCTTAGTCCAGATGCTGACTGCGCTATTTTTTTCCCGGCTTGTTGGGAAGTATTTGCAGTACTGAGGTTAGCCCAGTGGCTAAGGAGGAGTGTGCTGTGGATACCACATCTTGGGATCTTGCTATTGAGAGGTGACCTTCACTAGGGATAGCATGGCTGAAGCTTCTTTTCAAGTTACCGGCATTCAGGGTACAGTGACCTGTGCTAAAGGTAGTGCTATTTGTGACCTTAGCATTGGTAATGACCATGCAGGTGTTTTAGCGCCAAGGTCTCTGCAGTGGTTTTAAAAGAGTCCTCAACAGCATTATTGTCCATAATAGATATCCTTTACCTTTAATTCCAGAGATGTTAGACAAAATTAAAGTTGCTCAAGTTTTCACCAAAATTCATTTAAAGGGACACTGTACCCAAAAATTTTCTTTCGTGATTCAGATTGAGCATGAAATTTTAAGCAACTTTATAATTTACTCCCATTATCAAATTTTCTTCATTCTCTTGGTATCTTTATTTGAAATGCAAGAATGTAAGTTTAGATGCCGGCCCATTTTTGGTGAACAACCTGGGTTGTCCTTGCTGATTGGTGGATAAATTCATCCACCAATAAAAAAGTGCTGTCCAGAGTACTGAAACAAAAAAAAAGCTTAGATGCCTTCTTTTTCAAATAATGATAGCAAGAGAACGAAGAAAAATTGATAATAGGAGTAAATTAGAAAGTTGCTTAAAATTGCATGCTCTTTCTGAATTACAAAAGAAAAAATTTGGGTACAGTGTCCCTTTAAGGGGATCCTTTAATTTAGTACAGATCAGAGAGTGTACATGCACAAGCTACAGGCATTTTGAGTACCTGGTTACACCTTTTGAACTATGTAACATTCCAGCCACATTTAAACATTTTTTGATTGACATTTTTAGAAACATTCTGGATACTTTAATTGTGATTTCTCTTGATGATATTTCCCCCCTCTCAGGACTCTCATGTAGCTCATGTTTGATTTGTATAACGAAGACTTTAAGATAATTTATTTGCCAAATTGGAGAAATGTCAATTTTCAGCATCCTTAGTGGAATTTTTGGGTTACTTTTGTCTCCTGGCCATATCAGAATGGACGACATTTTCTGCAATTTTATAATAGCCTGTATCCACTAAAAAGAACGCTGTGCAAAATGATCTGACTGTAGTTTTGATATTATGTCTGTTCATCTAATAAAGCTTTGATGGAAAAAAAAGAACGCTGTGCAACGATTTATTGGTTTTGCCAATTTTTACATATGTTTCATCAGAAATGTGTCAGATGTCTGTGCTCCTAATACCAAACACATAATCAAACGTCATTTTCTTGTACACCAGAAGCACAAAAAGCTTTTAAAAGCTCAAAGGATTCCTATTCAGTCTAAATTAGTGGAACCCAAAGATCAGATGCATACATTACTTTTTTCTTAAGACGCTTAACTTCAGCAGAAGAGAATTATCATGTAGGATATCGGGAGTTACTGGTGATCAAGTGTGCGTTAGGAGAATGGGGCATTTGCTGGAGGGTTCTATCCATCCTATTACAATTTATTACGGATCACCATAATTTGAAATAAATGTCTTTGCACTAAAAAAAGATCCAAGGGGGCAGAATCCAAGAATAAGAAGGCAGAAACTTTATCTAGAATTCCTGAAATGCTCCCTGATTCTCTAGTTCAGCCTGATACTATTCTCCAGAAAGGATATTTTCTTGCTACTCATCATTCTTTATTTGACATCTCCTTCTGTTTTCAAACTGGTTTCTATAGATTGTTTGTTGTACTATAAAGGGAAGATTTTTGTACCATACCAGATGCGGTTGGAGGTTTTACAATGTTGCCATGACTCTCTTTCTGCTCATTATGGGGTTATTAAAGTGATGGTAAATCCTAGCTTTTTTGAAATGCTAGGATTTACCAGTTCTACAAATAAAGGGGACTTTCAGTCATGAAGTGCAAAATATTATTTGCCTGCAGTGTATGCCGCGCTGAGCGCCTCATGCCGCCCACGACAGAACACCATTTTATCAATGAGGTGATGTTAGCCAATAGCGTGCTAGCAATTTAAACATAATGCCAACTGGGCCGCACGGCTATTGGCTAAGAGGTGGAAACGTCACCTCATTGAAAAAAATAAAGTTCTGCCATGGGAGGCCTGAGGTGCTCAGCACAGCATACGCTGTAGGCAAATAAAGAAACATTCACCATGAAGTATTTTATACTTCATAACTGAAAGTCCCCTTTATTTGTAGCACTGGTAAATCCTAGCATTTAAAAAAATGCTAGGATTTACCATCACTTTAAGAAGACTCAAGAATTGATCGCTAGGACATTTTGGTGGCCACGATTGGTTGCAGATGTTTGACTTTTTTTCTGATGATTATGCTCGTATAAAGAATTTGAATTCGGCTTCTGCTGGTCCTCTCTATTCTTTGCCCATTCCGAAGAGTCCTTGGGTCTGTGTGTTGATGCAGACAAGTCTTGCTCTCCTGTGCCCCCTTATTCATGTGGTGAGGTGACAAGGTTTGACTTTCTACTCTTGATTTAAATCTGCCCTGTCTGTCTTGGAAATTGGGGCCAAGGTTTGTGGGTCCTTTTAAGATTACGCAAATTGTTAATCCCTTGCAGTGAGTTCGGATCTTCCTTCCAACTATAGTATTCATCCAGTTTTTTATGATCCTCAGTTTAATCTTGTATATGTAATTAATTTCCTCATCGTCATTCTCCTCCTCCTCCATCTGTTTCTGTGGAAGGACCAAAAGAATTTGAAGTAGAGAAGATTCTCACATCCATAGTGAACTGTGCTAAAGGTAGAGCTATTTGAGACCTCAGCATCAGTAATGACCTTGCAGGTGTTTAGCACCAAGGTCTCTGTGGGAGGTTTTACAAGACCCTTGCTGACGCCAGTCCTGTGCTTAGTAAGTCTTTATGAAAGTCCTGGCATTCCTGCTCCTAACCTGCATCCTTGATCCTGACCCTGGCTTGTATTCTGGTTTTTGCTTCTTGCCTCATCCTTCCCAGAACTGTGCATTATGGACTAACTACTGGGCCATTTAACTTTGGAATGAAGCTCTATATTAATTTTCTGATTCAACCCTATGCCGTGATGTTTAGCTACTTTCTGCTAAGGCAGAACTGAATTCTGGCCTTGCTCCTGACTACCCTGCTGATTACCTTCGGCTGGTAAACAGCTACTGCTGTTCATCTAGAGACTATCATGATTTGCACCTGTCCTGGACCTGCAACACATCTCCTGTGGTATTGGTTCCAAACTCTAACCAACATAACTACCTTTTTACCTTATAACCATTAAGTTAGTTTACCTACTCACCAGCCTTTCTTCATCAACAACTAACAATCAATCAAATTAGAGGTGACATTCCACTATGTGGGACAGATACTCATAAATGTTTTGATTCATCCTATTGGCATATATAGTATTTAAGCATGTTTCATGCTTTGTGAGATGGTTACATTTACGGACCTTTCTTTTTTTAATTAGACCATTCCGGTTTCAGTTGTGAATCTATTTTCTCAGCCATCTCTGCTGTTTGGAGTTTTTTCAAGTACTTCAACAAAGGCTGTCTGAATACCAGGATAGGTCATACACTATATCTATTCTACATAACTATTCGTGTACGTCATTGTAATTTTCAGGATCACATACCTGAAATACAAGTCACCTTGCAAGGCTAACTGTAGATTTTTCCTACTATCTACAAATTGTCAGCCACTGCAAAGAGTTTACTGCCATAGAAGAGGCATGTTTATAAATATAAAGACCCCAAATCAGATGCATTTATAAAGTGTCCTTTGCAAATAAGTAATGCTTTCAGAATTCATATTTCTGCATCCTATATAACCCATACAACAATATATTGTATGATATGTGATCTTGTTATTACTGCTAAAGGCATCCTATACTTTCCATCCAGTGTGGAGGACAATAGTTTTTTGTCCTCTGCACAGAAAGCTCTTTACTTAACCTAATGAAGGGATACCGCCATTGCTGGAGGTGTGGGGATGCCCTTAAAGAGCCAATATCTCAGCCTCCTCATCACTTATATGAGACCCTCTTGAATGTAAAAATTACAATCACCTGCATCAGTGGACAAGAACATTCCTAATAGAGTGCCAGTAAAACACCTCCCATTGAACTTATAAAGACAAGTGGCCCCATTATTTGAAAGGGGAGAGGTCCCTCTTTTAAATGAGGTATCACATGTCCCCCTAGGATGCAGATGTGTGAAACAATGATAACCTGCTCCACTGGTCACAAGGGAGGTTTCTTATGGAGGTAGAATAACACTGCCTTATGTCCACTTTTGATTAAATTAGAAGGGACTGAAACCCCTCATTTGAAAGGGGAGATATTGAATAAAGGTCACATGCCCCTTATATTTGAAGAGCCCCAACAATTTTCTATGTAACGCAGAAGAGTAGAAGACCAAAGTTTGGAACTATTTGAGCCCCCTCTTTCTAATGAGAAGTCCTATACCCTTGTCATTTGTATATGCTTGCTTTTAAAATGGAACCTACTTTATTTAATGTACGAGCCGACACTGGCTCAGGGACTGTAAACAAACTCCTATTACTCAACACAAAAGTATTTTAAGGGGTTTTAATGATTTGAAATAAAGGTTAAGTTTTAACTATGTTCCTCTCTATATCAACTTCAACTTATGCCACTAATACATAACAAAATTTGTATGGATTAAGATTGTGGCGATAATTACTCTAATTTCTTATTTTTGTTTCTGGTGGCAATTATGATTTTTAATAAATGGCCCTCCCCACCAGTTAAGTTTGATAACTAAAATTTTATAGAAAGAGGGTGGACCGTACCAATAACTAGGTATCATATATATATATATATATATATATATATATATATATAATATATTGCAGAAATAGGTGCACTCCCACTAACAGACAATCTTCATATGCCAGGGTGCTAGGAATGGTTGATAAAGCTGATGGACGAAGCACTCTCTGCTCTTATCAAGTGTACAACACAATTTTATTGAAAGTGACGTTTTGGGGTGTTCACCCCTTCATCAGACCAGACCAGATCAGTGTATTTGGGTGTCACTAGTCTTACTGTCCTCCACAAAAATAATAAATGGCCTGTGTGGTAGGCAGGGTCATACAATGGCTACTCCCTTAGGGCCCACCCTTTACACCACTATGTAACGCAGAAGAGTAGAAGACCAAAGTTTGGAACTATTTGAGCCCCCTCTTTCTAATGAGAAGTCTTATACCCTTGTCATTTGTATATGCTTGCTTTTAAAATGGAACCTACTTTATTTAATGTACGAGCCGACACTGGCTCAGGGACTGTAAACAAACTCCTATTACTCAACACAAAAGTATTTTAAGGGGTTTTAATGATTTGAAATAAAGGTTAAGTTTTAACTATGTTCCTCTCTATATCAACTTCAACTTATGCCACTAATACATAACAAAATTTGTATGGATTAAGATTGTGGCGATAATTACTCTAATTTCTTATTTTTGTTTCTGGTGGCAATTATGATTTTTAATAAATGGCCCTCCCCACCAGTTAAGTTTGATAACTAAAATTTTATAGAAAGAGGGTGGACCGTACCAATAACTAGGTATCATATATATATATATATATATATATATATATATAATATATTGCAGAAATAAGTGCACTCCCACTAACAGACAATCTTCATATGCCAGGGTGCTAGGAATGGTTGATAAAGCTGATGGACGAAGCACTCTCTGCTCTTATCAAGTGTACAACACAATTTTATTGAAAGTGACGTTTTGGGGTGTTCACCCCTTCATCAGACCAGACCAGATCAGTGTATTTGGGTGTCACTAGTCTTACTGTCCTCCACAAAAATAATAAATGGCCTGTGTGGTAGGCAGGGTCATACAATGGCTACTCCCTTAGGGCCCACCCTTTACACCACTATGTAACGCAGAAGAGTAGAAGACCAAAGTTTGGAACTATTTGAGCCCCCTCTTTCTAATGAGAAGTCTTATACCCTTGTCATTTGTATATGCTTGCTTTTAAAATGGAACCTACTTTATTTAATGTACGAGCCGACACTGGCTCAGGGACTGTAAACAAACTCCTATTACTCAACACAAAAGTATTTTAAGGGGTTTTAATGATTTGAAATAAAGGTTAAGTTTTAACTATGTTCCTCTCTATATCAACTTCAACTTATGCCACTAATACATAACAAAATTTGTATGGATTAAGATTGTGGCGATAATTACTCTAATTTCTTATTTTTGTTTCTGGTGGCAATTATGATTTTTAATAAATGGCCCTCCCCACCAGTTAAGTTTGATAACTAAAATTTTATAGAAAGAGGGTGGACCGTACCAATAACTAGGTATCATATATATATATATATATATATAATATATTGCAGAAATAGGTGCACTCCCACTAACAGACAATCTTCATATGCCAGGGTGCTAGGAATGGTTGATAAAGCTGATGGACGAAGCACTCTCTGCTCTTATCAAGTGTACAACACAATTTTATTGAAAGTGACGTTTTGGGGTGTTCACCCCTTCATCAGACCAGACCAGATCAGTGTATTTGGGTGTCACTAGTCTTACTGTCCTCCACAAAAATAATAAATGGCCTGTGTGGTAGGCAGGGTCATACAATGGCTACTCCCTTAGGGCCCACCCTTTACACCACTATGTAACGCAGAAGAGTAGAAGACCAAAGTTTGGAACTATTTGAGCCCCCTCTTTCTAATGAGAAGTCTTATACCCTTGTCATTTGTATATGCTTGCTTTTAAAATGGAACCTACTTTATTTAATGTACGAGCCGACACTGGCTCAGGGACTGTAAACAAACTCCTATTACTCAACACAAAAGTATTTTAAGGGGTTTTAATGATTTGAAATAAAGGTTAAGTTTTAACTATGTTCCTCTCTATATCAACTTCAACTTATGCCACTAATACATAACAAAATTTGTATGGATTAAGATTGTGGCGATAATTACTCTAATTTCTTATTTTTGTTTCTGGTGGCAATTATGATTTTTAATAAATGGCCCTCCCCACCAGTTAAGTTTGATAACTAAAATTTTATAGAAAGAGGGTGGACCGTACCAATAACTAGGTATCATATATATATATATATATATATATATATAATATATTGCAGAAATAAGTGCACTCCCACTAACAGACAATCTTCATATGCCAGGGTGCTAGGAATGGTTGATAAAGCTGATGGACGAAGCACTCTCTGCTCTTATCAAGTGTACAACACAATTTTATTGAAAGTGACGTTTCGGGGTGTTCACCCCTTCATCAGACCAGACCAGATCAGTGTATTTGGGTGTCACTAGTCTTACTGTCCTCCACAAAAATAATAAATGGCCTGTGTGGTAGGCAGGGTCATACAATGGCTACTCCCTTAGGGCCCACCCTTTACACCACTATGTAACGCAGAAGAGTAGAAGACCAAAGTTTGGAACTATTTGAGCCCCCTCTTTCTAATGAGAAGTCTTATACCCTTGTCATTTGTATATGCTTGCTTTTAAAATGGAACCTACTTTATTTAATGTACGAGCCGACACTGGCTCAGGGACTGTAAACAAACTCCTATTACTCAACACAAAAGTATTTTAAGGGGTTTTAATGATTTGAAATAAAGGTTAAGTTTTAACTATGTTCCTCTCTATATCAACTTCAACTTATGCCACTAATACATAACAAAATTTGTATGGATTAAGATTGTGGCGATAATTACTCTAATTTCTTATTTTTGTTTCTGGTGGCAATTATGATTTTTAATAAATGGCCCTCCCCACCAGTTAAGTTTGATAACTAAAATTTTATAGAAAGAGTGTGGACCGTACCAATAACTAGGTATCATATATATATATATATATATATATATATATATAATATATTGCAGAAATAGGTGCACTCCCACTAACAGACAATCTTCATATGCCAGGGTGCTAGGAATGGTTGATAAAGCTGATGGACGAAGCACTCTCTGCTCTTATCAAGTGTACAACACAATTTTATTGAAAGTGACGTTTCGGGGTGTTCACCCCTTCATCAGACCAGACCAGATCAGTGTATTTGGGTGTCACTAGTCTTACTGTCCTCCACAAAAATAATAAATGGCCTGTGTGGTAGGCAGGGTCATACAATGGCTACTCCCTTAGGGCCCACCCTTTACACCACTATATATACAAGCTGTGGAATTCATCCTCTTTGGTGCCAGTAACATAAAACTTAATACCTGTACTTCTTTGATTGCCAGTAACACACACAACAGTGATTTGAACTTCTCTTGAATGTCTGTAGCACACTCAGAGAACTAACCCTCCTTGGCTACCAACTGAGTAGTGAATTTGCAGTGTCATTCTGTGCCATGTTTGTAGTGCATAGAGGCATGAAGCTTTTAAATCTAGAAGTCACTCTTACTGATTGCATAACATTTACTGCAAAAATTCAGCACTCAGGTTGAATACTGGATACGTGGTAACCCTGGGGGGTAGTTATCAAGCCGTCAACCTCAAATACGCTGCGTATTCCGCAGCGTATTTGTGGCGAGGCTGATACGCCTTAGTTATCAAAGGCTCGAGACCGGCAAAAGTAGAATTTTGTGACATCAGCTTCGATCCGCCGGACTCAGTCCGACACAGATCGATTCTTACGTCACTCCAGATGTTCCGCACACAAGTGCGGCACATTCTCACTACTTTTGCTAGCTATCAAAAAACTAGCAGGTACGCTCGGCACTTTTACGGCCCAGCGTACCTGGTTTTCAAAGCGCCAGCCTGGAGGCGGCGGATCCCATAGGAATCAATGGGAGTCTGACCATAGCGAAAGTACAAGTTCGCTGCTGACAGACATCCCATTGATTTCTATGGGAGCTGTCTACACCTAACACCCTAACATGTACCCCGAGTCTAAACACCACTAATCTGACCCCCCCCTACACCGCCGCAAATAAATAAAGTTATTACCCCCTAACCCGCCGCTCCCTGAACCCGCCGCAACCTATATTAAATGTATTAACCCCTATCCTGCCCCCCCTACACCGTCGCCACCTATAATAAATTTATTAACCCCTATCCTGCCCCCCACTACGCCGCCGCCACTGTAATAAAATGATTAACCCCTAAACCTAACCCTAACGCCCCCTAACTTAAATATTAATTAAATAAATCTAAATAAATTAACTCTTATTAACTAAATGAATCCTATTTAAAACTAAATACTTACCTTTAAAATAAACCCTAATATAGCTACAATATAAATAATAATTATATTCTAGCTATCTTAGGATTTATTTTTATTTTACAGGTACCTTTCAATTTATTTTAACCATGTACAATAACTATTAAATAGTTATTAACTATTTAATAGCTTACCTAGCTAAAATAAAGAGAAATGTACCTGTGAAATAAATCCTAACCTAAGTTACAATTAAACCTAATACTACACTATCATTAAATTAACTAAATAAACTACCTACAAAGAACTACAATGAAATACAATTACATAAACTAACTAAAGTACAAAAAATAAAAAAAGCTAAGTTACAAAAAATAAAAAATTAAGTTACAAACATGTTAAAAATATTACAACAATTTTAAGCTACTTACACCTAATCTAAGCCCCCTAATAAAATAACAAACCCCCCCAAAATAAAAAAAATCCCTACCCTATTCTAAATTACATAAATTTCAAAGCTCTTTTACCTTACCAGCCCTTAAAAGGGCCATTTGTGGGGGCATGCCCCAAAAAGTTCAGCTCTTTTGCCTGTAAAAGAAAAATACAACCCCCCCCCAACATTAAAACCCACCACCCACATACCCCTAATCTAACCCAAACCCCCCTTACAAAAACCTAACACTAATCCCCTGAAGATCATCCTACCTTGAGTCGTCTTCACTCAGCCGAGCCACCGATGGAACTGAAGAGGACATCCGGAGCGGAAGAAGTTAATCCTCCAAGCGGCGCTGAAGAAATCTTCCATCCGATGAAGTCATCATCCAGGCGGCGCTGAAGAAGTCTTCGATCCGGCCGATGTCATCTTCAAAGAGGCGCTGAAGAGGTCTTCTATCCGGGCGAAGTCATCTTCCAAGCCGGGTCTTGAATCTTCCTTCCGCCGACGCGGAACCACCTTCTTCACCGACGGACTACGACGAATGACGGCTCCTTTAAGGGACGTCATCCAAGATGGCGTCCCCTCAATTCCGATTGGCTGATAGGATTCTATCAGCCAATCGGAATTAAGGTAGGAAAATCTGATTGGCTGATGGAATCAGCCAATCAGATTGAGCTCGCATTCTATTGGCTGTTCCGATCAGCCAATAGAATGCGAGCTCAATCTGATTGGCTGATTGGATCAGCCAATCGGATTGAACTTGAATCTGATTGGCTGATTCCATCAGCCAATCAGATTTTCCTACCTTAATTCCGATTGGCTGATAGAATCCTATCAGCCAATCGGAATTGAGGGGACGCCATCTTGGATGACGTCCCTTAAAGGAGCCGTCATTCGTCGTAGTCCGTCGGTGAAGAAGGTGGTTCCGCGTCGGCGGAAGGAAGATTCAAGACCCGGCTTGGAAGATGACTTCGCCCGGATAGAAGACCTCTTCAGCGCCTCTTTGAAGATGACATCGGCCGGATCGAAGACTTCTTCAGCGCCGCCTGGATGATGACTTCATCGGATGGAAGATTTCTTCAGCGCCGCTTGGAGGATTAACTTCTTCCGCTCCGGATGTCCTCTTCAGTTCCATCGGTGGCTCGGCTGAGTGAAGACGACTCAAGGTAGGATGATCTTCAGGGGATTAGTGTTAGGTTTTTGTAAGGGGGGTTTGGGTTAGATTAGGGGTATGTGGGTGGTGGGTTTTAATGTTGGGGGGGGGTTGTATTTTTCTTTTACAGGCAAAAGAGCTGAACTTTTTGGGGCATGCCCCCACAAATGGCCCTTTTAAGGGCTGGTAAGGTAAAAGAGCTTTGAAATTTATGTAATTTAGAATAGGGTAGGGATTTTTTTTATTTTGGGGGGGTTTGTTATTTTATTAGGGGGCTTAGATTAGGTGTAAGTAGCTTAAAATTGTTGTAATATTTTTAACATGTTTGTAACTTAATTTTTTATTTTTTGTAACTTAGCTTTTTTATTTTTTGTACTTTAGTTAGTTTATGTAATTGTATTTCATTGTAGTTCTTTGTAGGTAGTTTATTTAGTTAATTTAATGATAGTGTAGTATTAGGTTTAATTGTAACTTAAGTTAGGATTTATTTTACAGGTAATTTTGTATTTCTTTTAGCTAGGTAGTTATTAAATAGTTAATAACTATTTAATAACTATTCTAAGTAGCTAAAATAAATACAAAGTAACCTGTAAAATAAATATAAATCCTAAGATAGCTATAATATAATTATTAATTATATTGTAGCTATCTTAGGGTTTATTTTACAGGTAAGTATTTATTTTTAAATAGGAATAATTTATTAAAGTATAGTGTAGTGTTAGGTGTAATTGTAACTTAGGTTAGGATTTATTTCACAGGTACATTTCTCTTTATTTTAGCTAGGTAAGCTATTAAATAGTTAATAACTATTTAATAGTTATTGTACATGGTTAAAATAAATTGAAAGGTACCTGTAAAATAAAAATAAATCCTAAGATAGCTAGAATATAATTATTATTTATATTGTAGCTATATTAGGGTTTATTTTAAAGGTAAGTATTTAGTTTTAAATAGGATTCATTTAGTTAATAAGAGTTAATTTATTTAGATTTATTTAATTAATATTTAAGTTAGGGGGGCGTTTTGGTTAGGGTTAGACTTAGGTTTAGGGGTTAATCATTTTATTACAGTGGCGGCGGCGTAGTGGGGGGCAGGATAGGGGTTAATAAATTTATTATAGGTTGCGGCGGGTTCATGGAGCGGCGGTTTAGGGGTTAAACTATTTATTTAGTTGCGGAGAGGTGCGGGATCAGCAGGATAGGGGTTAATAATTTTATAATAGAGGGCGACGGTATAGGGGGGGCAGGATAGGGGTTACTAGGTATAATGTAGGTGGCAGCGGTGTCCGGGAGCGGCGGTTTAGGGGTTAATACATTTATAAGAGTTGCGGCGGGGTCTAGGAGCGGCGGTTTAGGGGTTAGTAACTTTATTTAGTTGCGGGGGGCTCCGGGGGCGCCGGTATAGGGGGCAGAACAGTGCAGTTTAGTGTGAGTGCTTAGTGACAGGCTAGCAATAAAGCTGGGAAAAAGCCGAAGGGCAGCGAGATCGGATGAGTGATAACTGTCACAGTCCGCTGCTCATCGCCCCGCGGCTTTTTGACAGCTTTATTTGATAACTTAGGCGAACGTATTCAAGGTCCGCGGCGGCGAAGGTAGGCGAGCTTAGGCGGACGTATTGGGCCGGCGAAGCCAGAAAAGTAGACGGCTTGATAACTAGCCCCCCCCTGTGTTTCATTTTACCATTGGTTGAGGTTTGTTACTGGTAGCTTTCAAAATAAATAAATACATTTTGGAAAAAGGAATACCGATTTAGTGATGACTGATTTTTTTTTTTTATCTTTGCCACAGTTTAATAGTTCATTACTTGCTTAAGTCAAGCAAAATTATTATATTCTTTAATATGGTCTGAGGTAATAGAACAGTCTGTGGTAGAACAGTGTATAACTAACTAGTACTGTATGTTTAATATATTTAGTCAAGAATGAGAACGCAATAAATATAAGCTCAGAGAGCTTTTACTATCCAAGCATTAACCCTCATTAGAACACATAGTTGGTGCAGCAAAGAAATACAAATAACAAAATAAATATTGAATTTGTCGATCTAGAAAAAAAACATGGCGTACTTGCGTATTTTTCTTTTCCTCATCTACACTACATTTCCCATAGTACTTCGCTCTGTCGTCAGTGTCGTCACTATTTTGCGCCAGTCCCGGTCTGGGGGTAATTTGCTGTGTAACTAGAGGCCAGAGCCAGGGGGAAAAAAACTAGCGAAGAGCAACATGGAGTATCTGATCGGAATCCAGGGCCAGGACTTTGTGCTAGTGGCGGCAGACACGGTGTGTGCCAACAGTATCATTCAGATGAAACATGGTAAGTAATGGGGAGAAAATAGCTTTACATGCCGACATATAAAGGGACCATGATGGAGGGAAAACTGTTCATGAATCATGCTGACAAATAATGGATGCATAATTCAGAGAGATAAGTGGGTGAATCTCTAAGTTATAAGGCATTAGCTACTAAAGAGGAAGTTTTTAGCAGACAAGGACTTCAGTGGGGCAGCTCAGCCAATGAAATATGACAGGTGCCAGTGAAACAGATTCGAGCAAAAACATGGATGATAACCAGCTTCGTATACTCTGTTTTGTTAATATATACTTTTGATTTTGTGTGTTTCATGACCCCTCATACTAACAAACTATAGGTTTATATTATGTACAACAACATGGGAAAATAAGGACATGAAAGAAAGATGTGTAAATGATTATTATAAAGGGTATGAGGGTATTCACATTTTTACAATTATTGACATATACATGGTTAACATGGTGTTCTATTTAGCACCTTGTATTATTTACTGGTTGTGTAGATGTCCTTGGATGAGCACAGATTTTTAGTCTCAGGCTAGTTAAAGGGACACTAAACCTCATTTTTCTTTATTTCATGATTCAGATATAGCATGCATTTTTAAGCAACCTTCTAATTTACTCCTATTATCAAATTTACTTTGTTCTCTTGCAATATTTATTTGAAAAATCAAGAATCTAAGCTTAGGAGCCGACCCATTTTTGGTTTAGCACCCTGGAAAGTTTGCTCATTGGTGGCTACATTTAGCCATCAATTATCAAGCGCTCCCCTGGTACTGAACCAAAAATGGAACGGCTCCTAAGCTTTACATTCCTGTTTTACAAATAAAGATAGCAAGAGAACAAAGAAAATTGATAGGAGTAAATTAGAAAGTTGCTTAAAATTGCATGCTCTATCTGAATCATGAAAGAAAAAAATGGGTTTAGTGTCCCTTTAAGTAAAACGCATCTACAAATGTCTGTTGCTAAGTGCAGTTGTAATGTTCTAGCTAGTATAAAATAAGCTTGCATTTGATATCTCCTTGGTGCACCTCAGTGTCTTTGGCTTTGAAAAAGTTAAATCTTTGATTTAATTACAGCATGAAAACTCGGGGACTAAAAGTCCTCTGGAGTCGGGGAACCACAGACCTTAGAATTTTACCCTGGCATTTATTTAATAATTTCAGATTATATCAAACCACAAAAAGGAGTCAGTTACATATTTTTGTAAGCTGGTACTAATATGGGCCATCTTTTCTACAATCTTATTTTACTACATTATTACAAAATCAGTTTATAGCCTTTCAAATGTTTTAAGACACCTGGCAGCAACAGGGTTAATAAATATACTCTCTGATACATATTTAATGGTCAGCATTGGCGCAAAGAACGTTTATTAAAAAGCTGCATCATAGTTATTGCAATATGCTGCTTAGAAGTGAAAGTGAAAGGATTTCATGTATTGCACATCTAGCTTCCTGATTATTTTTTTATTTAAGATGACATCACTAGCATAAAAACACAAAGCTCTCTCATTGGACAGCGTGTACAGTGAATAGAATGGCTTAACTAATAACAGAGAAACAAATTAAGATTTAAAAGACAGTTAAATAGTTGAGTTGCATAATCAGCAAGCAAACAATTAAAAAGGCAATACAATAGCATTTATTCTGAATTTCAAATTGATAGTCCATTTTTTTATTTAGTTTTTCGGACAAATTTCATATTCAGTTCTATTTTCGTTCTCCATGAATCCGGTGACAGCCATCAGCCAATCACAAAATGCATTATATACTGTACTTACATTCTATCAAATATTGCACATTCTCCGGAGCTGGTACCTCAGGATGTGTGCATATAAAAAGATTGTGTACATTTAGATCATGGAAGTGAATTGGAAAGTTGTTTAAAATTGCATGCTCTAGCTGAATCGTGAAAGTTTAGTTTTGACGTCAGTGTTCCTTTAAAGATACAGTAAGGTCAAAATTCATTTTTCATAGTTAAAGGGACACTGAACTCAAATTTTTTCTTTCATGATTCAGATAGAGCATGACATTTTAAGCAACTTTCTAATTTACTCCTATTATCAATTTTTCTTTATTCTCTTGGTTTCTTGATTTGAAATGCAAGAATGTAAGTTTAGATGCCGGCCCATTTTTGGTGAACAACCTGGGTTGTCCTTGCTGATTGGTGGATAAATTCATCCACCAATAAAAAAGTGCTGTCCAGAGGTCTGAACCAAGAAAAAGCTTAGATTCCTTCTTTTTAAAATAAAGATAGCAAGAGAACGAAGAAAATTTGATAATCGGAGTAAATTAGTAAGTTGCTTAAAATTGCATGCTCTATCTGAATCACAAAAGAAAAAAATTGGGTTCAGTGTCCCTTTAAGAGTGTGCAAATTGAAACAATTTCCCAATTCAATTCTACTATTAAAGTTGCTTTGTTCTCTTGATATCTTTTAGAAATCCTCTTTTTGACATGTAAGTTTTTTGCATTAGACCATCCTAAGTTGTAAATTAAAGGGATAGTAAACCCAAATTTTTTTCTTTCATGATTCAGATAGAACATGCAATTTTAAACAACTTTCTAATTTACTCCTACTATCAATTTTTCTTTGTTCTCTTGCTATCTTTATTTAAAAAGCAGGAGTTTAAAGGTTTGGAGCTGGCTTATTTTATGTTTAGCACCCTGGATAGTGCTTGTTTATTGATAGCTACATTTAGCAAACCAATAACTTAGCAAGCAAGCACAAC
Source organism: Bombina bombina (assembly GCF_027579735.1). Lineage (NCBI taxonomy): Eukaryota > Metazoa > Chordata > Amphibia > Anura > Bombinatoridae > Bombina > Bombina bombina. The sequence goes on along the minus strand of NC_069501.1, from coordinate 536,157,769 downwards.
CCAGTTTCTGAACCAAAAATGGTCCGTAAGCTTTACATTCCTGTTTTTTAAATGTAGCTAGCAAGAGAACGAAGAAAAATTAATAGGAGTAAATTAGAAAGTTGCTTAAAATTGTATACTCTATATTTAATCTTTAAAGCAGTGCTTTCCAAACTGTGTGTCGGCAGCAGTGTGTAGGTGTGTCCCTGCTTCAGCACAAATTTTATTAAATTAAAAAAAAAAAAAAAAAAATGTAATTGTTTTTTGGTTTCTGACTTTCCATCTGCCTGCTACGCATATCACATGGTTGACACGTGATTGATACCTAGTGGGTCACAGATCATCTTAACCAATTGGCACAGCTCAGTAGGAACTATTCCCATTGGCGGATTTGGCGGCACATTGGCTCCTGACTGCACGTGTAGTCTCCTCAATCGGCTCGTGACTGCCTGTGTAGCCAGTGAGTAGGACAGCAGTGTGTTTGCAGTGCGGGCAGTAGTCCGTCGGACTCACAGAACTCTGAGGGTGGCAGCTTAACCCCTTAATGACCGGACCATTTTTCAATTTTCTTACCCTTAATGACAATGGCTATTTTTACATTTCTGCAGTGTTTGTGTTTAGCTGTAATTTTCCTCTTACTCATTTACTGTACCCATACATATTATATACCGTTTTTCTCGCCATTAAATGGACTTTCTAAGGATACCATTATTTTCATCATATCTTATAATTTCCTATAAAAAAAAATATAAAATATGAGGAAAAAATTGAAAAAAACACACTTTTTCTAACTTTGACCCCCAAAATCTGTTACACATCTACAATCACCAAAAAACACCTATGCTAAATAGTTTCTAAATTTTGTCCTGAGTTTAGAAATACCCAATGTTTACATGTTCTTTACTTTTTTTGCAAGTTATAGGGCAATAAATACAAGTAGCACTTTGCTATTTCCAAACAACTTTTTTTCAAAATTAGCGCTAGTTACATTGGAACCCTGATATCTGTCAGGAATACCTGAATATCCCTTGACATGTATATATTTTTTTTTAGAAGACAACCCAAAGTATTGATCTAGGCCCATTTTGGTATATTTCATGCCACCATTTCACCGCCAAATGTCATCAAATAAAAAAAAAGTTCACTTTTTCACAAATTTTGTCACAAACTTTAGGTTTCCCACTGAAATTATTTACAAACAGCTTCTGCAATTAAGGCACAAATGGTTGTAAATGCTTCTTTGGGATCCCCTTTGTTCAGAAATAGCAGACTTATATGGCTTTGTGGTTGCTTTTTGGTAAGTAGAAGGCCGCTAAATGCTGCTGCGCACCACACGTAAATTATGCCCAGCAGTTAAGGGGTTAAATTAGGTAGCTTGTAGGGAGCTTGCAGGGTTAATTTTAGCTTTAGGGTAGAGATCAGCCTCCCACCTAACACATCCCACCCCCTGATCCCTCCCAAACAGTTCTCTTCCCTCCCCCACCCCACAATTGTCCCCGCCATCTTAAGTACTGGCAGAAAGTCTGCCAGTACTAAATAAAAGGAGTTTTTATTTTTTTTAATAAAAAAAAATAAAATGTTTTAGCTGTGATGGACTCCTGCCTTAGCCCCAACCTCCATGATCCCCCCCCCCAGCAATCTAACCCTCTCCCCTACCTAATTGCCGCCATCTTGGGTACTGGCAGCTGTCTGCCAGTACCCAATTTGCCCCCCAAAAAAGTGTTTTTAATTATTTTTTATTACTAATTTATTTTTTTCTGTAGTGTAGCAGCCCCCCACAATACCCCAACCCCCTCCCCCTCCCAGATCCTCATATATATATATATTTCCCCCCCTCTTCCCACTCATTGGTGTCAGTGTGGGTAGGTGATCGCGGGCGCGCACGCGCACGCGCATGCGCGCCCCCGCACGCTCCCGGCACCCGGCGTGCACATTGCACTAACAGGAGCCGGATGCCGGGTAGCGATGTGCCGCCCACCCGCCTCCCAGTTGCGCTCCCACCCACCAACGAACCGGCCGCATCGCTACCGGTGCAGAGAGGGCCACAGAGTGGCTCTCTCTGCATCGGATGCTTTCTAAGGGTATTGCAGGATGCCTCAATATCGAGGCATCACTGCAATACCCTGAGAGCTGCTGGAAGCGATTGCGATCGCTTCCAGCACTCTCTTAGACAAGTGACGTACCAGGTACGTCCATTGTCACTAACTGCAAGTTTTTGCAGGACGTACCTGGTACGTCACTTGTCATTAAGGGGTTAAATGCTGAGCAGAAGTCAGTGGAATTTTTTTGCAGCTAGCTCCCAGTAATGCATTGCTGCTCCTGATATATGGATAGGAAGTGGAAGCTTAAAAATGCTTGATGATGAAATGTTAGTGTCTTTATCTAATATTACACCAAATATTCAGAAACTGTTCATCCCATCAACTTCATACATCCCATTAAAATAGTAAGTAGCTATTGGTGGTATTAAACTGTTTTAAATTCTTGCACATACTGTACATGCTGTTACTTGTAAATGCATTTTGTTATTATATAATTTATGTATGTGTCCGTATCTTTTAAAACAAGTTAGTTTAATCTCCTTTTTGCTAGTACAACTGAATTACTGTGTCACGAAATTATGTAGGTCTAAAAAGTGTGTCACCAACATGAAAAGTTTGGAAAGCTCTGCTTTAAAGAAACAATTTGGGTTTAGTGTCCCTTATAAAATCATGACAGGCTAATATTTAGAAAAGTATTATGAAATTTGTAAAGACTAAATCTTTAAAATAGCAATATTGTAAAATCTAAGTGTTGCAGTTTTCTCGGTTTGGTAACCACTAACCTTGTGGGTTATATATATATATATATAATTTTTTAAAGGGACAGGAAACTCCAACATTTTATTATTTGGATAGACCATACAATTTTAAACAACTTTCCAATTTACTTCTTTTTATCAAATTTGCTTAATTCTCTTGTTATCCTTTGCTGAAGAAACAGCTTTGCACTACTGGCAGCCAGATAAACGCATCTAGTTAGCCAATCACAAGAGACAAATGTGTGCAGGAACCAATTAGCAGCAGCTCCCACTAGTCTAGGATATGTGCGTATTCATTTTCAACATGAGATACAAAAAGAACAAAGCACATTTGAAAATAGAAATGAATTTAAAAAAGTGTCTTAACATTACATGCTCTATCTGAATCATGCAAGTTTAATATTGACTTTCCTATCCCTTTAAGGTAACATTGCCAATTTACATATATAA